>NW_012267278.1:2963237-2968486 GCF_000151885.1 Dipodomys ordii | reverse complement strand
GGAGATGAGATAAAGGGGTGGGCGGATCCTGGGTATAAGGAGGTGGGAAGATGATCATTCCAAAAGTCTCTCACCTTGGCCATGTAAAAGAACTAGTCATTTACTTCAATAACTCATCTAATTGCAGACCAGAAGAGGTCAGTGGAGAGCAGCTCTAGGCACCCAGCTTCCCACCTACTGGGCTGAGCTCTAGCACAGTTCAGGTCCCAGTTTACCCAAAGAGCAGCAGAAAAGAAAGCATAACAAATCGTAATATTCAGTTCTCTGTTTTTTATATACTATAAAATAATTTTAAGGTTGCTGAATGCTTACTTTAAAAGAAAGTTTGAAGAAGAAAACATAAATTCTCCCATGTGGTTGTCAAAGATGTTTTTATAACAAAAAGGTCTTTGAAGGAGAACAATGTCAATAAAAATGACAGTGCCTTTAAATTGACATAAAGATCTTATTTTGCTGGAAAACATATTTTCAAAAACATACGAGTTGTTGGTACACAAAATTCACATTTAAAATATACCCAATATCTAATGATTTGTGCTATGGAAAAAAAGAACATGAAATTCACAAGACCCAATCAAGTATTAGAGACCTATTCTTTCTGTTCTAATCCCAAACGAATCAGAGAATCTAAAAATTAAACATGTTTTTTTTAATGTTTTAAATATTTTTAACTTATTTTTCCTCTTTTAGCTTTAAGGAAGTGTAAACTAAACAAAACCCTTCCTCTTTACTCCATCCCCAATTGAAAGAAAAAAGCTACACAGAAACTTTTAAATATCAGTTCCCATGTTTTTACTTGCCTCTCCCAAGAATTTCCTTCCTTGAAGGCCCCCATCTCTGAGATAGGGCACTGAAAACCCAGAGTTAGCCACTTTTCACTAAGATCTAATCTAAGATATACTTACTAAATATACAGCAAGTATTGAGGACAAAGCAGAAAGGGAATGGCAACCACAAAAGTCTAACATGGTACCTGACTTTAGACATTTTATGAATCTCAGGGGGAATCCATAACATTAAAAAATGCAAAAGAAAGACCCAAGATGAGTGCATACATTATTCAACAGGCTACACATTCACATGTATACCCTCTAATTGTTCCCTACTGCAGCTTTGCAGAAGGTACTTTTGGAAATAATAAGTTGTTAATATCACTAAGTATGAAAGGGATATCAGAGACAAAAACTGGCTTTGCAAAGTTGTAGCCATATATTAAATTAAACCTTAATAGCTTAGTATCATTTCATTTAAATTCTAACAACTCAGATATTCAACTTACTGTTTTGTTAAATAGGTCTGGTTTATCTACAAAGAGATTAAACAAAAGTAAATTCCTATTTTTAAAGTTTTGAATTGACTGATACAAAATTAAATGCAGAAATGCATTTTAAGCAAAGTATCCTTCGCTGTTGCCAGCAAACAACTAACAAAGGAGTTAAGTAATTTCACAGGCATATTTTTGCACTCTCCTTTACTGGGAACACAGTCATTTGCATGGCAAAACAAGCTGTAAATTATAAACATTTTTACATAGCCTGCTGTAAAGAAAAGTCTGCCAGATTTCTACTATATTGGATAGTGTTCAAGTGATTAACTACAGCTTTGGAAAGAAGGGGTGGAAACTTGTTTTATTTCTCAGTTTGTTGGTTCTCTTATGCACAGCCTCTAAAATCCGTTACATCATTAATTGCAATGAATGTGTAAGTAATTATAGTAGAGTAATAGATGCTCCATATTACTGCAAGATACAAATTACCCATAGACACTAGCAAATCTTTTGTTGTTGGTGGTGGTGGTGGTTGTGGGGCTTGAACTCTGGGCCTGAGTACTGTCCCTCAGAGAGCACTCTACCACTTGAGCCACAGCACACTTAGTAGCAAATCTTGCAGGTACATAATCATCCAAGTATTGCTTGAAATGGTGTTTCCAAAGAGAATAAATGTAGTAACAAAATTTTGTGGTACCCAAATTTGAAGCAACAAGTATTTCAAGATGAAGGACAAATTATATATACTTTGCCACTTGTCTGTAGAGAAGGTACACTGGACAGAACATCTGCTTAGGACAGAAGTCTAAGTTGTGTGAACACATGTGTGTGTGCATGCAGGTGTATGTAGTATGTGTATGTGTTGGTCGTAGGACTTGAACTCAGGTCCAGGGTGCTGTCCCTGAGCTTTTGTGCTCAAGGCTGCACTTTACCACTTGAGACCCAGCTCCACTTCTGGCTTTTTGGTAGTTTGTTGGTGATAAGAATCTCATGAACTTCCTTGCCTGAGCTAGCTTTGAAGCACAATCTTCAGATCTCATCCTCCTGATTAGCTAGGATTACAAGTATGAGCCACCACCTGGCTAAGAAATGGTTCTTGTATGGGGTACAGGTACTGCTACACTTCTACTCTAAGGGTCCTAGGGATTGCCTATTACTGAGTTAAGGAATGTGTATATAATCCTGTAGGAAATGGGTTGCAAATGAAGAATTAAAGATATTTTACTCCACTTAAAAATTTGAGGAGGGATTGGGGAAATCAGTACAGAAAACAGAGAGTGAAGATGCTAGCAACTTTAGAAAGCAAGGGAGTCGGGGTAGAGATAACCCTGAAAATCTTCTCTCTTTACCTCTATTTACCTATCACAACCTTAAAGAACAAGAAGGAAAGTCCAACAGCATAGGGAGAAAAGAGTTCTCCAGGTATAAAAGCACCTGCAGATGGCCAGTTCTCACCTAGCATATTATGTGAAGGGGTGCTTATCACCATTTATCTTTAGTTAAACAAAGGGCCTACCAAGGGAAATGGATAGATGGTGGAATCAAGTGTGGTAAACATGGAGATAGCTCTAGCAGTTAAGTTCTAAAAGCAGGTTCTAGAAACTGCCTCTGGAAGGCTACTAGCTGCATACATTGTTTCCTTACATTGTCATTTAATTCTATTCATATTATGAGTATGTCATATTGACCTATTTGAAAGCTATTTCTTGTTTACATTTGCATGTTTGTAAAGCTCCGTGTCTTGCAGAAAGGGGGTTGTCAAGAGAAATTAGACTGTAGGTTAGTTAAACCTATGTTAGTTAAGCTGGTGAGAGTATCATTATTGTCCCCATTCTTACAAATAAGTAAGTTCATTGTTCAAGATCAACTACATAATTAGTTATGGATTTGAGATAAACATATGTCTTATTTACAGTATACTGTTTGCTACTACGAGTGTCCTGAGTTTGAGATTCAAGGATCAGTATTAAGTTGTAAAACTACAGCAGACTTTGAATTAAAGTCTCTCCACCCATAAAGGAGATGGAGTTTTGCTATGTTACTCAAGACTGATCCTAGAACTTGTGGTCCTCCTGTCTCTACTTACTAAGTAGCTGGGACAACAGACATGGAGGACTGTCTTCTACCACATAAAACTAACATTTTACTGATGAATGTCGAGAACGAAGCACATGCCTAGTGCCAGTAACACACACTTGTTTTCCTAGGTACTCAGGAAGCTGAGATTAGATGATTTCAGTTCAAAGCCAGCCTGGACAGACAAATCCAAGAAATTCTTCTATTAATCAGCAAAAAGCTAGAACTGGAGATGTAACTGAAGTGGTAGAGTGCTATCTAGAGCAAAAAAGTCAAGGAACAGCACCATGCTCTTAGTTCAAGCCCTCATAAACACATACACATACACACATTAAGACTGTTTAAAATGCAATATTAGACACTGGACACTGCCTTTGACTGTGGTCTTTTACTAGTTGCCATATAGTCTTCTTTTAAGAAAAAGACTTAAACATTTTTTGGGGGGGATTGGGGGTTGGTCATGGGGCCTGAATTCTGGGCCTGGGTGCTGTCCCTGAGCTCTTCAGCTCAAGGCTAGTGCTCTACCACATGAGCCATAGCACCACTTCCATCTTTTTCTGCTTATGTGGTGCTGAGGAATCGAACACAGGGCCTCTCATGCATGCAAGGCAAGCAATCTACCACTGAGCCACCTTCCCAGCCTGATTTAAACATTTTTACCATTAATATAAACAATCTATACAGCTTAGTTTTCTTTTCTGTGATATAGTCAGGCAGTCTAGTTTATATCATGTTATTTATATATGATAAACTAACTCTCAGCTGAGTAGATTAGTAGTTTACCCACCTTACTTTTTGTGGTTAATTATACTTGTTTTATAAGAGGCTGATCTTAGTTTGTGTTTTTCTAAAAGCTCTAGTGAAGTAATGACTTCTGATGTACAGTACATTGAACATAATGAGCCTTCCCCTTCTTGCTCAACATATAATTGCTGCATTTGTGCATGCTGTGTAAGTTGAAAATAACAATAAAAAGTTAATGAAGAAAATAAGCACTGGTTGTAATGAATTAGTAATATTGCTGGATTTGTATGTAGTTTTTTTATTGTCCTAAGTAGAATACAATCAATAGGCATATGAAATCAAACTGTAATGCTTTCTTAAGATCATTCTGAAAAGTAGGTAAGGTATCTTTTGAATTTAAAAAAGCCTAGGCTAAGTTCAATTATTCAGCATAATCATATAAAAACACCGGCTATAAACAGTCCTCATTTGAAAAGTTCTCATTGTAGAAAGATACATTTCTCAGATTAGTTTTTATTGATTTACAATTGGGAAATAAAACTTTCCTTTTATTTTAAATATTAATTATATGAAATAAATCCTCTTAATTTAAAAACTAAAGTGGTACAAATAAAATCCCTTTTGACTATTTTATTATACTTGTTCTCAGTAACCACATCCACACTTTTCCCAACTACTATTATTATAAAGGTAAGGGTGCTTTCTTCTGGACTCCTGTATGCATGTACATGTAACCTTAAATAAGACAACCATCACACATATTATATACAATATATAATATGTATTTATATAAAATATATATACCTGCATACACACATACATATAAATGTAAGTATATATATACTTATGTATTTATATTAACACACTAGGGTTCGAATTCAGGGCCTTGTGCTTGCTGCAGGTGCTTTACTGCTGAGTCATACCTCTAACCCATTATATTCTGCTTTTTTTTGGGGGGGCGGTCCGGTCATAGGGCCTGAACTCTGGGCCTGGGCCTGAACTCTGGGCCTGGGAGCTGTCCCTCATCTCTTCAGCTCAAGGCTAGCCTCTACCACTTGAGCCACAGAGCCACTTCCGGCTTTTTTTTTTTTTTTTGCTTATGTGGTGCTGAGGAATCGAACCCAGGGCCTCAGGCATGCAAGGCAAGCGCTCTACCACTGAG
>NW_012267278.1:2940258-2960867 GCF_000151885.1 Dipodomys ordii | reverse complement strand
AATCGAACCCAGGGCCTCTGGCATGCAAGGCATGCACTCTACCACTGAGCCACCTTCCCAGCCCTTTCCTTTTCCTTTTATCACATTTAAATATCCTACTTTATGAAGTTAGTGCTATGAAATAATAATCTATTTCAGGTCTTCCCCTTTGCTCCTCTTGTTCATCTGGCTGATGGGGTATTCTCCTTATGTGTGTATGTTTGTGTCCAAATTTTCCCTTTATAAAGGACTCTAGTTATACCAGATTAGGGCCTACTCTAATAACTTCATTTTACTTTGATTATCTGTATAAGAACAGATAAGGTCAACACTGTAAGGTATTAGGGGGACAGGACTTCGTATGAATTTAGGGAAGACACAATTCAGTCACCTACATACATAATGAAGCTAGTCTTTACTCTGTAAATTTATACAGTGATGTAACAATTATGTACTCAGTGTCCAATACTTCTACAATAATGAAGAAAAGCTCTGCTGGATACAGCAATCTAGGTTGGAAGTTATTTTCTCTTAGGGCTTGAAGTATATTATTCCATGTCTCCAGTTCTTTTTTGGTAGGGGGGGGATGGGGGGGTGGAATCCGGTTGTGGGGCCTGAACTCTGGACCTAGGCGCTGTCCCTCAGCTCTTCAGCTCAAGGCTAGCGCTCTACCACTTGAGCCACAGTGCCACTCCTGGCTTTTTTTTTTCCTGCTTATGTGGTGCTGAGGAATTGAATCCAGGGCCTCAAGCATGCAAGGCAAGCGCTCTACCACTGAGCCACCTTCCCAGCCCTGTCTCTAGTTCTTTACCACTGAGCTCAGGGTATAGCTCAGTACCTAAGCATGTGTTCATGTGCTTAGGGCATCAGAGCTCCTAGAACCAAGCATTCTGCCAGCCAGTCTCAGTGCTCTGTGCTACTCTGGTGACAGGACTCATTTCTTGTCAAAACTGGCAGGGCTACCATCCACCATAGCCTTCACTACCCCAACTACTCCCTGCTTAAATTTCTCAGAGGATCCACTGCAGACCATTCCCTCTCCACATCGCCTCTCCTAGCTGGCTTATACTCAGATACGTAGTAGGGTATACCCAGACTTACTAAGCCATGCTTGTTCTTTGTTTCCAAGTCCCCAGAGTAGCTCAGTCTCAGACAATAGGGCTCCTTTCAAGATGGCACCTCTCCATAGCTCTCTGATATATGAAGAGCCATAGCTTTCTTCTTTAATACCTGGCATACAAAGAAGTCACACCAGATACCTGCACTGGTTTTAGAGCTTGTGAAAAATGTGGGCTTATTTTGTTCTTACCTAGGCCTCCTGGCTTTCTTGTAATTGTGAAAATTATAATTTTCACTACCAAGCTCCTTGTTCCAGCTGTTTCTACCTGGCCTTGGGAGATGCATTTGGAGTTGTGCACTATTTCCTACTTTCTTTGAACATCCTTTCTCCTTGTCCAAGGCTTTTCAGCTTTCTTGTCATAGTTTTTCATGATTCTGATGATGTTAAGCCTCTTTCTTTTTAGAATATAATCCAGGGCTGGGAAGTTGGCTCAGTGGTAGAGCGCTTGCCTTGCATGCCTGAGGCCCTGGGTTCAATTCCACAGCACCACATAAGCAAAAAGAAAAAAGCCGGAAGTTGCGCTGTGGCTCAAGTAGTAGAGCGCTAGCCTTGAGCTGAAGAGCTGAGGGACAGTGCCCAGGCCCAGAGTTCAGGCCCCACAACTGGATAAAAATAAATAAATAAATATATATATAGAATATAATCCATCTCTCATTACCTTGATCATTCTCTTCATGGAATTGCAAAGGGAAAACTCCTAGTGCCTAGTACAAAGTCCACACCGTTCTAGGCCCTGGTAGTTACTTTCGTACCTCCTAGTTACCTCAAAGTTCACTTAAAAGCTACTTATTTAATAAGGTCCACAGAACTTTGTGGAAGAATTATACTTTGTTTAGAGCATCAATAGAATTATGATGTGTAATTTATAAAGTTGTATACTCATTGACTTGATGCTAATGTCACTGAGAGCAAACACTATGTACTACTTAGCTTACATGTGATGTAACAGGCATAGTACCTGGTGCATAGGAAACATTTAATAAATAATACCTTATTAAGTGATAAAACAGGATTATGAGATGTTCAATTCACCTAGGGGTAAAATTGGAAGGAGGTACCAGGAAGACCAGAACAATAGGTATCAATAAAATTTAAAGATGAAGTAATAAAAGTCTGAAACATAATAATAAAAATGACTGAAAGAAAAGGAGACCTGTAGAAACTTGTGAGTTAGTGACTTATTAAGTAGGCAGGGAAAGACAGAGTGTGTGAGTACCAGATTCAATCCCATGGGTAACAGGGTGACAAAACGCTGACAGTATTAATAGAAATGAAAGATATATTAACACAACCCTTTCTGCTGTTAAATGATTAAACCTAAAGTTGAAGAGACTTAGTAAATTTTTCCTTAAACACATCAAGTTGAGATGGATGACAGGCAGGTGGATCTCTTCTAAAAGTGATTCAGTAATTCATTTCATCTTGAATGGGTCACCTCAAAGATCATCTGCTTAATGTATACAATAAATATGAGCTTTTTATGGTCAAGAAAAAGTAAATGTCACTTCTGTTCATACTCCACTGACTAGATCTTAGTCATATGATCCAGTAAGTATAAGGAAAACTAGAAAACACAGTCTGAGTACTCAGGGAATAAGAAAAGGTGTTGGCGTACTTGTTTCAATCTTTTCTGCCACAGTTGAAATGTTGGGAAATTTCAGGGAATGAAGAAAGAAGGAAAATACATTCAGTTTGTAGTTTTGTTTTTAACTCCTATTCAGAAGAGAAAAAAATTGGGTCAGTTGTCTCATCTCTACCATTAGTTAAAAATTGGACCCAAACTCCTTTAAACTTTATCATATTGGAGAAGTCTTAAACTTAATCATGTTACATTGGAGAAGTCTAAATTTTGTTTATCTCTCTCTCTCTCTCTCTCTCTCTGTCTATCCATCCATTATTCAAGGTACTAGGGCTTGACTTGGGGCCTTCGGCTCTCATTCATGTTTTATTTTTCACAGTTGATGCTCTACCACTTGAGACACACATCCACTTTTGGCTTTCTGCTGGTTAACTGGAAATAAAAGTATCATGGATTTGTCTGTCCAGACTGTTTTCAAACAGGATTATAGATGAGCAACAGGTGCATGGCTTCATTTAAAAATTTTTTTTTGGGTCTGGTCGTGGGGCCTAAACTCTTGGCCTGGGCGCTGTCCCTCACCTCTTCAGCTCAAAGCTAGCGCTCTACCATTTGAGCTACAGTGCCACTTCTGGCTTTTTTTTCTTTTTGCTTATGTGGTGCTGAGGAATCGAACCCAGGGCCTCATGCGTGCAAGGCAAGCAGTCTATCACTGAGCCACCTTCCCAGCCTTTATTTCTATTTTGGAAATAACATTTTTTTGGGGGGTCCAATCGTGGAACTTGAACTCTGAGCCTGGGCGCTGTCCCTCAGCTCTTCAGCTCAAGGCTAGCGCTCTACCACTTGAGTGACAACGCCACTTCCGGCTTTTTTTCTTTTTGCTTATGTGGTGCTAAGGAATCGAACCCAGGGCCTCATGCATGCAAGGCATGCACTCTACCACTGAGCCACCTTCCCAGCCCCCATTTTAAATATTTTTATCAGTGTATATGGTTGCACAAAATCAGGAGTTTCGTTATGACATTATCATATCTAACATACTATGGCCACACATTTCTTCTAAATGTTTTAGTATTATATATTACATTTGGTAAAAATCCATCTTTCATACACAAAATATTCTATTCTCAAGGAAATGAGAAGTTATAAATTTTGTCTCAAATATGGCTAGGGATGCATACAAAATTTAAGGTCTATCTATCTATTTTTTTTTTTTTTTTGTCGGTAATGGGGCTTGAACTCTGGGCCTGGGAGCTGTACCTCAGCTCTTCAGCTCAATGCTAGCACTCTACCACTTGATCCACAGTGCCACTTTTGGCTTTTTCTGTTTATGTAGTGCTGAAGAATTGAACCCATGGCCTCATGCATGTGAGGCCACCTTCCCAGCCCTAGATTTATTGTTGATTGGATTTACATTCAATTTTTTTAAGTCAGTATTGGTAGAATAACCTATGGTCTTGTTGACAAAAGGCTAAGGTAAATGTTTATAGTGTAGTTTTACAAATGTGGCTCTTTTGCCTATTTTTCAAAATGTAGTGATTACATTTCAGCCTAAATTCTGCCTCTCTTAGCCATTATGTGATTAAGTTCTCTAGCTATATCTAGAGTACCAGTTACATCTTTAGGCCAAACAAAAGAGATCACCTAGCTCACTTTGGTCTCTTGGAAATTTACTCAGGTACTATTAACTGATATCAAAGTTAAGTTTATGAGAGAAAAATACCAACAACGTAGTGTGAAGGTGAATTAAAAAGCTTCCAAATCAGTACTTCCCTCAAATGTTAAATAATTCACTGTGGCATTATAGATACAAGCCTCCAGCAAAAGTTACACTTGAATAATTAAGGAAGTAGGAGCCAAATAAATTACTTCAGGAGTAAAGAAACAAATGAATGGTTTCTCAAAGTACTAAATGGCTTTTTCACATTAACAAGTGTATAAAATATCCAAATAAACAAATGACTTACTAGACCAAATCTGATTAGAAAACAACCTGAAACTACATGGTGGCATTTTCCCTAAGTGCAAGTGTAAAGACTATACACTTAAAAACCCATTTATGTTATGTTCATAATATATACCTTCTCTTTGGCAATGTTCATCTATGTAGATTGCTCACATTAAAAATGACAATCTACCAAATACCTATGGGGAGAATCTGAAGAAATGCAATTGTTTCTTCAAGGCTAGATAAGAAATTAGAAAGGAACTGAGCTAATAACCATAGTATATCCAGTACATATGGCTACTGAATGGTAGCCATTTTAGTTTAGCCAGTTTCGAATAAAAATAAATTGCAGGGCTGGGATGTAGCTCAGTGGCAAAGTGCTTACCTAGCAAGTGCCAACGTCCTGGGTTACATCCCCAGTACCAAAAGAGAAAAGATGAAAAAAAAATAAATTGCAATCTCAACTCTATTACTTCCTACCTAGAAAATGTAAGATAAGTCTTAAATTCAATAATGGTTATCTGTTCTATAGAATGAGGACTATTCACTTATGAAGCAAATATCAAACATCTCTCATGTGTCAAGTAGTACTTTCCAGTGATTATTAAAGAGTATATATATATATATATGTATGTATGTATGTATGTATGTAGTTCTCCAAATGTACAAACAGGTAACTAATGAATAAGACGAAGTCGAGACCAGCAGGTTGAAAATTAATGGAATTCCTAACAGGAAACTGAGGTGCTGTGCAGTCCATTTGTTTCTCTGGGTCTAATGGGTTATTAACGTTCACTCCAGATCTTTGGATACTCTTTCTAGTAGTCTAAATTAAACCTAGCTAAGAGTTTTCTACAAAATTTATAAGGTAAAGTTCAGAGGTCTAATTCAATTAAATTTGGGGAAAGGATACAGATGTATTAAAGATTTTCCAAGTTTTTCAAGACTGTTTATTATTTTTGTTGGTTGTAGGGGCTTGAACTCTGGGCCTGAGCGGGCCATCAGCTCTTCAGCTCAAAGTGAGAGTTCTACCTCTTGAGCCACTGCACCCTTCCCGTTTTCTGGTGATTAATTGGAGGTAAGAGTTTCACGGACTTTCCTGCCCAGGCTGGCTTTGAACCACGATCCTCAGATCTCAACCTTCTGAGTAGCTAGGATTACAGGCATGAGCCACTGGCACCCATGCTCAGGACATCTTTATAAGATTTTCTTTTGGCAAACTAACTTAATAGCTAATTTAATCTAAAGTGAAATAATTTTTTTTTTTTGGTCCAGTCGTGGGGCCTGAACTCTGGGCCTGGGCACTGTCCCTCAGCTCTTCAGCTCAAGGCTAGTGCTCTACCACTTGAGCCACAGCGCCACTTCTGGCTTTTTTCCTTATGTGGTGCTGAGGAATCGAACCCAGGGCCTCAGGCATGCAAGGCAAGCGCTCTACCACTGAGCCACCTTCCCAGCCCTAAAGTGAAATAAATTCTTGAAAAATAGAAAGATGAAATAAAACAGGAGACTTGGAAGAAAGAAGAGATCTATGTTACAGCTTTGTTTCCCTATTTGCTAACTGTATTACCCGAAAAAGACTGAAAGTTGTAAAATCTGTTTTCTCAAGAGTAAAGTAAGTACAACTCCTACCTATTGATCAAATGACCTGTCATAAAAATGATAAGTATCTAAAAGCCTAAAATAATATGTAATTTCAGAGTGAGTAATAACTGAAAATTATCCCAAAACATCTCTTCTAGTAAAGATACATATATGGATGAATAGTGCAAGATGATATTGGCTGTGCAGTGGTTATTTGACATTATCTTCTTTGCTAGCTTATTAATGAAGAAGGATCACTAAATTTCATAGTTGGCAAGCAAAATTTATTTCTAAATACTACAGGATGAATAAATACTTGTGAAAAAGACCTAGGAATAAAAAAAAAAGTCAAAGATCAGGCATGGGTGGCTCATACCTGCAATCCTAGCTAAACAGGAGATATGAGGATCTTGGTTTGAAGCCATCCCAGGCAGGAAAGTAAATGAGATTATCTCCAATTAACCACCAAAAAGCTGGAAAAAGAGGTGTGGCTAAAGTGGTGGTGTTCAAGCAGTAGCCTTGAACAACAAGCGAAGGACAGTACTCAGTCCCTAAATCGAATAAGCTCCAGTACCAGTACACACACACAGAGTCAAAAATGCAGGCAGACATTTTTTGTGCCAATCTTGGGAGACTGAATGCTATCCTTGAACTTTTGTGCTCAATGTTAGCACTCTACCACTTGAACAACAGTTTCACTTCCGGCCTAGATTGGCTTTCTATCATAATCCTTAGATCTCAGTCTCCTGAATAGCTAGGATTATAAGCATTAGCTACCAGTACCCACCCTGAAAACTGATTTTTTAAAAAGTAAATTAACAAGTTTGATTAGTCAGTCATTAGAAATGCTTCTTTTCGTAAGGAAAACTTCCTTATCATATTTTTGGCTGATTATAATTTCACATGCCCAAGTCCATCTGCAGATTGCTACTCTCTTAAAGCTATTATCTAATAACAAATGTACTGATATATTGTTGCTATATATCTAAAATACACATATGTGATTATCTTAACAAAACTAGTGATATTTGTTGGGCGCTGTCGATGCACTTTTAAGCTCAAGGCGAGCACTCTACTGTTTGAGCCACAGAACCACTTCTGGTTTTCTGGTGGTTAATTGGAGATAAGAGTCTCATGGACTTTTCTGCCCAGGCTGGCTTAAACCACGATCCTCAGATCTCAGCCTCCTGAGTAGCTAGGATTACAGGCATGAGCCACCAGCGCCTGGCAAAAATTTCTTATCCTAGTAACCAATAGAACCTCTTTGACATAAAAATCTCCAGAAGAAAAAAAAAATAGAACTGAAGCAACTACTTCTAAAATGGTAGTAATATCAATCTTTATACAACTAGATACCATTTTTATAAGGTTTAAAAATCACAAATTATGAACTAAGTGACACAGTAGGCTGTATAGAAACACAAGCACATCATAAGGGGGTGAAGAATAGTTAGAAATGAATGTATTCTTTACAAATTGAATGGTAAAATTTACCTGAGTATGCATGAAGCTGGTCAAGATTATCAGACTTATTAGGAACTGCAAAAAGTGATTTTTTTAAAAGCCAACATACATTCATCTGTCTTTGAATCAGAGAATGACAAAGAGCTAAACAGTGATCTCTATACTGTTCAGAACCAGGTATTGGTGGCTCATGCCTGAAATCCTGGCTATATGGGAGGTCAAGATCAAGAGATTATGGTTCAAGGCTAGACTGAGCATACACATTAAAAACTCCCTTTCAACTAGCTGGGTATGGTGATATGAGAGGCTGAGATCAAGAGAATCACAGTTCCAGGCCAGCCTAGAAAGAAAAAAATCCTCAAGACTCCATCTCAGCAGAAGAAACTGAACAAGGTGGTACATAGCTATCATCCAAGCTATGACGGTAGCCTAGGCCCATGTCAAGGCAAAAAGCAAGAACCTATCTCAAAAATAACCATTGTACAAAAGGTCTAAAAGAAGCAGAGGTGTGATTCAAGTGACAAAACTTCAGTCTTGAGTGGGAAGAGGGCTAGAGAGGTGGTTGAGCAGCATAGTGCTATCTTGCCGTAGTGCAAGAACTTGAGTTCAAAGCTCAGAACTGCCAAAAAAAGAAAAGAAAATACATTCTAGAGAGCAATGTAAAATGGTTAATTTCTTCTTACCATGAGTAGATTCCACTAACCATGTCATAGTTATGACATGAATCATCCATGCTGCTGGGCCCCGCTGCTTTGGAAATGAGCAGCACCACCAAGCCTCTCAACTGAAGGTTATGCCGGCTGTCATGTACAAGCCCTCTGCCAACAAGTAAAGAAAGAAGAGGATTAATATAACTTCACAGAACAAGTCAGGTCAAGTTAAAAAATTGCTACAAGTATGCCCAATCTTCTAAAACTATACAATAGGCTTACTGAAAAGGGTTGAGGAAGCAAAGAGTTAATGTGAGGTATCTAACACATTCAAGAAACAATTGGAGAAACTGATGGTTGGATTTTTTTTTTAATTAGGATACAAAGGGGTTTCAAGATGACATTTCATACATGTATATAATGTATTTTAACCAAACTCATCCCCTCGTATACTATTTCTTATTCCTCTCTTTCACATCTCTTCTTTTTAAACATTAGGTTTCATTATGCTATTTTCATACTTACATATATTCTGATTATATTCACCCCCATATCTCTTTTCCTCTGTCTTTCTCCTAGTAGTGCTCCCAAGTAGTCTCTCTTTCACAACCTTCGTGCTGGTTTTATCACTTATTTTATTAGCATAAATTAATTATACAAAGGCTTACATACATACGATGTACTTTAATCAAATTTACTCCATCAAATCCAAATGACTTTTAAATGCATTTACATAAGCAGAAATGAGCAAGGTATGATGACTTTTGTCTGTAAATCCTACACTCAGGAGGCTGAGAACAGGCAGAAAAGTTTGTGAGACTCCATTTCAACCCAATGTGATGATGTCTACCTGTATAAATAGAAGGACCCCAGTCTAGGCTGGTCTGCAAATAAACATATTGAAAAATAATAAGAGCAAGATAGCTGGGGATATGGCGCAAGAATGCCTGCCTAGCAACTGTGATTATCAGTACTACATAAAAAGGGAGAAATGAAGGAAGAAGAAAGAAAGCAGACAGAAAAGGAAAACATTATCATACTAGGCTTTAATTTGAACGTCATTATTTCTTTTGTAATGAGGATTGAGCTTTTCTGACTTCTTTATAACTAAGACAAAGTACATGCTAAATCCAAATTAGAAGAGTAAACTAATCTTTATACCCAGATACACCTATGCCTGAAAAATTCTTTTGTCATTCACAAGTGCTACGACATAGATACTGACATCTCTTTGAGTGAATGAGAGTAATAATATCTGTTTTCCACAGTCATCATTTGAAAGAAACAACACTGGTAAAAGTATGAAACACAGAGGAAGCACATGGTACTTACATTCCATGTGTTCCTTTTGTTTTTATTTTTTTCTTAATTGCTTTCTCCTACTCCCTTTCTACTATCTCAGAACAAGCATTCATATCTATTTATTCATCCATCCTGATATATGGTTTGTTTTTCTACCTCCCTAAATAACAAAAGTTACAAAATTTTTCTTTATCAGTCCTTATCATTGAAACACTTGCCTCTTTCAGAATGAATTAATGAAAAGTCAGGAAAATAATCTGTAATAGAGTAGTTGAGAAAAAATAAAGACAGCATTCAGAAGAAAGAGCACTCCTTCTAACTATTAACATTCACTAAGATAGGAGTTAACAGCCTGGAGGACAGATTAAAATGAGCAAATTAAACAATTATTTCTGAAACAGTTCTTTAAAGTCACTTCATTAACACCCTTAAAAACAGTACTAAGATAAACTGCTAATGCCTAAAGCAGAAAAATCAGTTCACCAAGAAAGAAGAACAAATTTTGCTTCTGAGCACACATTCTTTGGGATATGAATTTACAGGAACCGTATGTTTTATATAGACCAGGTCAGACTTAACCTGGAACACTTTTGATATATTATCAGTGCCTCTCTTAAGGAGGGACACTGCTAAGACAGAGGATATTGAGAAGTTGGTATAATCATATACAAGTTGCAAAAGCTTCAAATATTCCACATTCCTGTTCTTAAGCATTTTAGATAAATGATCATCAAACTGGACTCCATATGTGTGGATAATATCTTGAAGAATGGTGAAGTTGATATTCTCAAATTTATTCAGTCAGAAATGTTTGTTAATGCTTATCTTCTGTCAGACATGGTGCTCAATAGTGGTGGAGGACATGGTGATAAACTCTAGTGAAGTATGACTTCCCTTCTTGTAGGTTAATAATATGGATTTTAAAAAATCATAAAATGCTGTTATATAGTCTGCATGAGGGATGAACAAGAACTGTACAAAGGAGTACAAAGAGACAGCCACTAATATAACCCACTGAGGATTTAAAGAAATCTCTGTGAGATTGTTTTAAACAATGGGGAAAAAGTAGCCAGGGTAGTTGGGACTAGGGGTATAAGTGTTCTGAAGAGAGAAACAATGTATGACAGTCTGAAGGAAAGAGGAGGACATAGCTGTTCTAGAACCAATATGGCAGGTACATGGTCTGAGGATGGTAGGGACTAGGAAAAATAACAAAAAAGAGCATTTGTTTGAAAGGCTTCCATATGGCCAGGATAGAAACCTGGTCTCCATTTCTTTAGAGATCAATATAAATGAACAGAAATTATATCAGGTCAGTTTTGGCTCTGCATGGAAAAAATGAAAAAGCAGAATAGCCTCTGGAGATGCTGGGGCACTTGTTGCTAGAGATGTTTAAGAAGCTACATAGCTTCTGACTATTCATCAGAAAGCAGGACTATTTGGCATCTGGTGCTTTTACTTTATTCTCTGATTCTGTATGATTTCACTTCATTATAATTAATCACCTAATACTCTGCAATAGGTGTAACAAACATAAAAAAGTCTTTTATTGTCATCAGTGTCATAAACAAAAGCAACTTTTAGAATATTGTAATCTTTACTACTAAAGTTCTATAGAACTATTTTCTGATGTAAACAAAAACCTCATCCTTCAATCACTCCTTTACTTGATATAAACTGAACACTTTTTCCACACATTAGGCACTGTGCTAAACTCAGATGCAAAGGCAATCAAAACCCATATATAGGACTTGTGAAGCATGGAATAAACTGGTAGAAGTGAAGTTTTCAGATTTATTACAAAGTTTATTATGGTGATAAAAGCTATAAACTACAAGGAGAGAGATTACCAGAAGGTTATAATAGAGAAAATGATGACTTAGTTGATGCCCAAAGAAAGAACATATGTAAAGAAGAGCTGTAGGAAAAGAACAGTAAGGGGAGTTAATCACAGCACAGGAACGAGCACATGCCAGGCCAAGGGTACTGAGTGAAATAAGGCTAGAGGCTCACAGGTTGAACATGCCATGACAAGAGATTTTTCTCATTTGTATCCAAAGAGCAATAGAAAGGTATTAAAAATTGGGTTTATTAAGCATAATCAGATACTTAAAAAATTTCTCTATCATTTTCAAAAAACAACTTGTTGGGCAGAAGTAGGGGAAAGGGGAAAAAACCAAATGGGATTGAGGAGCCTAAAAGATTCACCTCCCTTTCTTTCCCCTCCCTTCTCTTTCTTTCCCTTTTCTTTGTGCTGGTCCTGGAATAAAACTTGGGATAGGGATGAGGTTATTGAAATGAAAAACAAAAAATAAACCCAGTATAAGCAGTGACAAGATGGGAGAATGGAAAACAGGCTCAGAAGCTATGGAGCTAACCATCTGGGAAATGTGCAGGTAAGCAAGCCCTGGAAAACAGTCTAAAGGACAAAGGGGCTTGGAACTGAAGTCTACTAGGGTTTGGACTTTGTTCTGCAGCCATGGAGAGTTTGTTTAACAAGAGAGTAGCATGATTAAAGCTAAGGATAAAAACTATGATCTCTGCCTAACACTGTTCCTTTGGCAGTAGCATGATGGGTGCAGAGGAAAGGAGAGAGAAGATTAGTTAAGAGAAGCCTCATCCAGCAGCCCAAATGGGAGATAAAGAGACCCTAACTTAGGGAAATGGCAACAACAGACATGGAGAAAAAATGCTGAACGATAACGGAAGCATAGAGCTGAAACAGGCTAGTCTGGCCCAATGACTGCATGAGAGAAACATTGGGGAGAGTGAAGCAAAGGAAAAGTAAGGTCTGAATTTAAAATTAAGCCGTTTGCTGAAGATGGTGTTATAGTTAGTAGAGATTGGAAAGAACAGCTAATGGGGATGAGTATGTTCATTTTGGACATGCTCTTTGGAGGCAAGAAGGACTTCCAGATGGAGATGCCCAGGAAGCAGCTGGAAATGCTATGAGTATGGATTTGGGAAGTAACTTCATGGAAGTGATGGTTGAACC
Organism: Dipodomys ordii; assembly: GCF_000151885.1. NCBI lineage: Eukaryota > Metazoa > Chordata > Mammalia > Rodentia > Heteromyidae > Dipodomys > Dipodomys ordii. The sequence goes on along the minus strand of NW_012267278.1, from coordinate 2,948,252 downwards.
AGTAGGAATTGACGGATGAGTTTTGGATGAAAAAGAAAAAAAGAAGGGATGGGAAGGGGAAACAAAGGAAGAGGCTACAATGCTTGATAAGAAATGTACTCATTATCTTGCCCATGTAATTGTAAACCCTCTGTACAGTATTTTCACAATAAAAAATAAATAAAAATTAAAAATAAAGAAAAAGAAAAAAAGAAGCAAAGACAAGGGAAGGGATGGGAAGAATAGAGCTGGGAAAGGCAGAGATAAGAAAGGAAGCTGAGAGTATTGCTCAAGTGGTATAGCATCTGTTTAGCAACAGAAGACCCTGAATTCAAACCTCAGTACTGCCTGAGGTAAGAAGGAAAAAAGAAGCCAGAGTAATGGTGCACTCTAACAATCCTAGAATTCAGAAAGCTGAGGTAGAATTGTGAATTTAAAGCAGCTACACAGCAAAACCATTTCTAAAAACTAAAGCGATGGGCAGAGAAAAGGAAAGGAAAAAGGAGAGGGAGAGGGAAAAAATACTAAAGTCAGTAGTTACCTCTCCCATTGTAAACTTGTATAGCACTTAACACACTGAATGATTAAAAAAAATAGCAAGTGATACACACAACTATAACACAATATGAAGCCAAGCATCTGCTGTTTTCTCACAAAACCCGTACAAATAACTAATAGTATATCCTTACAAATGAAAAAAATAGGCAAAAACCTTAGAAAAGTGAAATAATATTCGTCACAATTAGTCAATGAGTAAATGAGGTGTCAAAATGTAAACAGTAGTTGGACTTGAAAGCCCAGTCCTGTGTTGAAGCCTTGTTATTTAACTATTGTTCACAGGTTTCCCTCACAAGGTGTGAGAAACTTGAGAGCACTCGGGCATAGTCATCTTAGGATGTTCTGTACTCAGTAACTGACACAGAACTGGTCCCAAAAAGTGAAAGATGAGAGAACAAACAGCTCTGAGGAGTAGGGCAGTAGGCTTTCCATCTTACACATCACTCCCAAATAGACCAGTTTCTTTATCCAGCTTTCTTATCTTTCCTTGTTTTCCATTTGTCACTCTCAGTCATTCTACTTTGGAGTCCTGACCCTCTTCCTATATCATAATGACTTCCTAAAAGTGACAGCTACACACATTCTTAAACACATCCTCAGGTTTGTTATTTTAACTACATTGAATGATCTATTCCTTAAGTTTTAGAAACAAGAAGTGTCTTAGTGCCTTATTGCCTTGTTTCCTCATTTGACAGAAGTGAACTCATTGCTGCAACAGTACTCTTGAGAGAAAGCTGCCCTCACTGAACAGAGGGTGGAGATACTTCCCAGATGTACAGCAGAGGTGGGATGCAGATCTAGAACATAGGAAGACACTTTTGAGATTTATGCTTAAGAGTTCATAATTCTTATACCAGTGATCTAAATTACGATCTTTTGATAAGTTCATAGTTCAATATAACACTTACAAGAGATCAGAACCCTTAAATAGCCTCAAAGTTCCCTCAATGTAAAACTGAATTGGAAAGAACTCTGCTGAGGGGAAGAAGTCCTTACACTCCTAAAATCTAGAGGTATAGAGTATAATTTATTAACCTCATTTTCCATATATTCAATCCCAGTAAGTCTATCCAGTAAAATCATAAAAAAGCAGACATCAAGTTCTAACATTCATGAGATGGGTTGATTAGTAACATTCTAGCTGACTATGGCGGTGTAAGCCTATAATCTCAGCTACACAGGAGTCGGAGGCAGAAGAAGTGAGATGCTCTCTCTTTTTGGTGTCGTCATTGGGCTTGAACTCAGGGCATGGGAACTGTTCCTGAGCTTTTGTGCTTAAGGCTAGGCCTTACCACTTTGAGCCACAGCTCCATGTCTGGCTCTCTGGTAGTTAATTGGAGACAGAAATCTCATGGGCTTTTCTGCCCAAGATAGCTTTGAACTGTAATCCTTAGATCTCAGCCACCTGAGTAGCTAGTAATACAGATGTGAGCCTCTGTTACTTGGCTTTTGAAAACCTATCTCAAAAAAGTAAAACCCTGATTTTATTTTTTAAAAATATATACATACAACTGAATAAAAAAGATTGACTAAAATACGTATAGTTTTTGCCAAAAGACTATAAAACTACTATGATCTTTTCTAATGTTTTTTAGTCTGACTGCAGCCTACTAAATTGACTTTGTGACCCATTAATGTGTTTACAATACTCTTTTGAAAAAAACAGGAATTTAACATGGAATGTGATATTCGTCAAAAAGAATTGGAAATAGAAAAATAAATAGAAATATCAGTTTGAGGGAAAAAAATCAGAGAAACGTTGTGTTGCAACAAAGCATAAAAACAATTTCAAGACTGAAGATTCAAATAGTAGAATGTGAGCTGTGAGCAAAAAATGCTAACCGAGAGTACAAGGCTCTGAGTTCATACCCTGGTACTGGTACCAAAAAAACAAAAATGAACTGAGGATGTAACTCATTGGTAAAGTGACTGCCTACTAAGTAAGAAGCCCTGGCATGGAAAAACAATTAAACAAAAAGATAGAATGGAAGGGGATGGGAATGTAGTCAAGGATTCTTTGTATACCATAAAATTAAGAAATGTAAGGGAAGGGGTGGGTAGAAGGGGATGAGATTATTTAAGGGGGTGACAGATCAAGATGCACTCTATTCATACTCTCCTTTGTTAAATTTACTCCCTTGTACAACTACTTAAAAATAATTTTTTAAAAAGATAGACTATAAATTGGCACTTCTGACTTACACCTACAATCTTAGGCACTTGGGAGGCTAAGCACAGGAGAATATCAGTTGCAGGGCAACTTGCACAGAAAAGTCAGATGTACGTTACTGAAAACAGTGGTATGTGATTTACATCTCACAAGAAGCTGAAAATAGGCAGAACATAGTTCTGACATGTACCTAGTCGGACAAGACCCAATCTTAAAAAGTTAGCAAGGCCAGGCACCGATGGCTCATGCCTGTAATCCTAGCTACTCAGGAGGCTGAGATATGAGGATCATGGTTCAAAGCCAGCCTGAGCAGGAAAGTCTGTGAGACTCTTATCTCTAATAATCTACTCATAAAAGCCAGAAGTAACACTGTGGCTCAAGTGGTAGAGTGCTAGCCTTGAGCACAAAGAGGCTCATGGATAGCAACCAGGTCCTGAGTTAAAGCCCCAGGACTGGCAAAAAAACAAAACAAAACAAAAAAACTTCATTGGGGTATGCCTTAAGTGGTAGAGTACTTGAGGATTCAATCCCCACCAAAAATATGTTATGTATATTTTTTACATATAAAAGCTGTGTGAAATTATATATATCATATATTATATACATACATATCTCTGAAAGTGGATCCCTACTCTCTTAACCTAGAAAACCTCACAAGAACAACTGAGAAAGTGCTAAGGCCATCAAGGATATGCATATCTGAAAAACTACTAAGTGTCTGAAATATGTCACTTTAAAGAGGCAATGTGTGCCATTCTGGTAATACAATTATGAAGTTGGTAGATATGCTTAAGCCAAACAGAGGGGTTGGACACAGCATCTGTAGCCCCAGAAGATTTCTAAAAATTTGCTACACAAGCTTTAAAAGATACAGAGTAGTGCCAAACCATAGGGTGTAGATGTAGATTCTGTGGTCACTGAACACATTCAGGTGAACAAAACATACAGATACTCTACTGACTATACTTATAGAGCTCATGGTCCAATTAATATGAGAGCTCCTCTGACCCTGGGAGCTAATACTTACTGAAAAGGAACAAACTGCTTTTAAACCAGAAGAGGAGTATCCACTGAAGAAAAGGTACACAGAACAAATAGGGGAGGGTGAGGGTGGAGAACACTCACACAATCAGGCTAGGAATTAATTTAGCATAAAATAAATGCAAATGAAAGTATGTTGGTTGTCGTTATTGGTAAATATTATAGGTATCCTCACAAGATAGAGCAAATGAATCTAAATGATTAAAACTAGGGACAATTTTACAAACTATATATAATTTCTCAATTAGGTTCCAAGATATGTAACCTACCCAAGGACAAAACCTGAGACTAAGTATGGCAAAAGATTAACATTTTAAATAAGGGAGTCATTAAATAGATACAAAGTATTCTGTGTGATGGAAATACTCTATTTTAAAAAATGGGAAAAAAACATGATAAGGAAAACATACTACCAAATGGCATTGAATGTGACTTATTTTCTGAGGTGCATTCAAGACCATAAGCCTCTTTTTAAGCTGGAAAGAAAAGCACTATATTTTTTAAAAAGCAAAACAGAATTTTGAAAAGACAAAGAAAAAATTCATATTCAATGATCCTCAAAGCCTTGTATCAGGTGAGTTTTGGGTCTTCATATTTCATCTTAATTTTTCTAAGATTTAGACAGGGCCAAAGTTTAAATTGTATTAAGGAAGTGATGTAAAACTATATATAAAATTAGCAATTTGATGACAGTAATATTACTCAGTACAAGAAAAATAACACTCATGAAAAAATTTTAAAGCACTATGATTTGAATGAGACTAAAAATAGTCTGTATATCACAAAATTTTGTATAAAATTAGCAGAAGAATTGGAGGTTAATTTCCATTGACAAAATGAACTAAATTGTATTTTTACTGTTTTATCTATCCTGAGACCAAACTGTCCTAGACTTCAAACAACTTTAGGGCCTGAGGTGACCAGCCTTTAGAATCTGGTAGTTGCAGCAACATTGACATGGCTTGAGGGCCACATACATATCCCACCCAAATTAAATCCCTGAGGGGACAGTAAGGCCAAGGAACTGTCTTACCAAAGCTCTCCAAAAGCTGTAATTAGGCCTGATGGGCATGTGGCAGAAGACAGATGTCTGGAAAAAAAAGAGAAAAGAGAAAGAATAGGGAAGGGGAAAGATAGAGGCTACTGAGCAAGGGAGGCAATCAAAACAAGAGTTCTTCAGAAATGGTTATTGATCGCAAAGTAGTTTACTGAAATATGATTGAAATACAAAAAAAGTACATAATAATGTCAGGATCAGTCATGTTTGCAGCTACATTTAGAATTAAACATACAGGTAGGTAACTAAGATTTCCTTAATGGAATAATAACTGAAGATTTATTTTAAATACTAATTGGATGAAATGAGTCTATTTTAAAAAATAAGATTTGGCTGTACTGAAAATTCTTAAAATGACCTTATTTCACAGATTCAGAAAATCAATTTAGTGTTAAGGCAAGGGATGGAAAAATGGAGTGTTGGAATATAGGCATCACTGCATTACACAGACACACAAACACCCCACCACCACCACCACCACTTGAGCAATGACACTGGCTAAGAGCTAATATGCTGTGAATTACACTTCCAACTACCACAATCTGTCTGAACAGAGAATAAATCAAGCAAACATGAAGGTAAGCACTTAGCACTTTTTTCAGCTCATTCTCTTGATTTCAATAGATTGCCACTCAAGAGAACTGCTCTTAGATTAAGACCATTTTCAATGGTCTTACTTGGTTTTACATGTAGATAGTTTTTAAAAAACAAAATGTCTCAATGCAAATAAATATTTATTCGGCATTTGGAATATCAGTTCTTTTAGCCAATGAAGAGGTTTAATTGTGCAAATTTTAGAATATTTGCACTTGAACAAGCTGGGATAGACATATTACTAAGACTCAAATGCCAAATATAAAAGATATAACAGCAGATGGGAATAAAACAGTAAAAATCAGCAAGTTGAAAAAAAATGATGATATACTTTCTAGAGAAACAGATAACACCTTAAGGGCAAATTAGGGAAAGTAGGAAAAGCAAGAGGATATGTAACAGATTTTAGCAGAAAATATGTTTTAAAATGATTGGAAAAATAAAATGTAAAACTGAACTACTGTAACTATTTTATGGCTCAGAAGTACAAATGTTTTAGGAAAATTTCATTTTTCTTGCCAAAGTCAACACTAATTTAAGGTGTAGGAGACTAAGGCATAAAAGACTTCAAAGTGATGAGACAGCAGGACTGATTGCTTGTATGCCTCTTCCACATAAAATAACCACCAGAGAAAAGATCCCATGCTTGGCTAAGTAAGAATCCCCTAGCTCTCATAATCACAAAAATAATCATCCAATTAACATTCACACCTATAGATATTTTAAATGATTACCAACAGAGGTATTATAGGGGAAGTGTTACTACAAAAGGAAGCATCTCTCCAATTATGAGTGTCAACTAAAAATACGGTATTTTAAAACTTCATTCACATGGCATTTAATAAGTAAGATGATGCCTATATTTAATGAAGATACTAGGAATAAATCACATACAAGTTACCCTAGCCAATTTAAGCTCATAAAACAACAATATTTACTCTATTGTAGATGGTCAAAAAACTGGGGAGAAAATCTTTCTCACCAGATTGTCAGTAAGCTGTTTGGGGCAGACTGTCTAATTCACCACAGTGTTCCCTAACTTTCACATGTGTTGTGTCATCTGATCTGACAACTATCTTTAAGATGATAGCTGCTCCCACTTTGTTAAGGATTTCAAAGCTCATAATAGTTTATCTTTCTTCATACCAATTGTTGCTTCAGACATACTACATACTTACTTACAATCTATCAGTTATTTTGGTTATTCATGTTCTTGACTACAATGTAAGCATGATACAACATACTTACTTGCCTACAGTTGCTTCTCTAGTGCTCAGAATAATACTGGGCACACAAAGACATTCAAAACTTACTTAATGGGGACTGAGAAGGTGGCTCAGTGGTAGAGTACTTGCCTTGCATGCATGAGGCTGAGTTCAATTCCTCAGCACCACATAGGCAGAAAAGGCCAGAATGGCGCTATGGCTCAAGTGGTAGAACGCTAGCCTTGAGCAGAAGAGCTGAGGGACGGCACTCAGGCCCCACGACAGACAAAAAACAAAAACAAACAAACAAAAAAACTTGCTTAATGAGCTATTAATTTATCCTGCTTAAAAATATTATTCAATAAGCTAGAAACCTGGGCTTCAATTTGGACATCTGCCTTCTTAGTTTATATTCATCAAACTGTAAAGATAATGAGAACAGAAGAATTAAAATACAGAGTAAACAGGAATCATAGTTTAAAATATGGGCTAAACATAGGTGTTATAGGCAAACTGTATGAAAAAAATTTAAGTTTATTTCTCCTGAAGGCTTCCTTGAAATGTCTTTTGAGTCCAGACCTGGCACTGAGCAATGGACCAACAGAAGTATGGTGCCCCCGGTCCCACCCCTTTATAGGCAGGCTTAGAAAGATTCCAGATGGCTCAGGGTCAGAGGACTGGCAGCTCATTAAACATAGGATATCTCGAATAGACCCCATTCACACCGAGGCCAAGAAAAGTCTGCAGTATAGTGAAAGTGCTGCCAGGTTAAAAACAAAAACTTCTTTAGTTTTAGGTTTTTTTGGTGTGTTTTTTGTTGTTGTTGTTTTTAAATAGAAATAGGGGCTGAGGCATGAGTGAGGCCTGGGATTTCAACCCCAGTAATTAATAAGTAAATAAATGAATACATACCAATATACCTCACAGACTGCAAAGGAAGGCAGGGTCTATCTCCTCACCAAGGAGCATTACCCTGAAATGAGGATTTGCTAAAAATGGGGTTTGTAATATACAGCACTGTGCCCTATTGTGGTCCCAGACATCTGACCCTCCATAATAGCTTATAAGCACACAATTTTTAGGGAAGAGGTCATGTTTTACCTTATTATTTTCTGAATATCTTAGGTCCTTTTTTAAAACACTATGAAGAATATGGTTTCCTCCACAGAAAGACTACCAAATTAACAGAAATAATTTATATACATTGCTTTTATTTCCAAGAATATATACAAGTCCACGAGACTCCTCCAGCTACTCAGAAAAAGCAGGAAGTAGCACTGTGGCTCAAGTGGTACAGCACTAGCCTTGAGCACAAAGAGGCTCAGGGACAGTGCCCAAGCCCTTAGTTCAAGCCCCAGGACGAGAAAAAAAAAAGGAGATGGGAGGGGAG
>NW_012267278.1:2895406-2939884 GCF_000151885.1 Dipodomys ordii | reverse complement strand
TTGATTTGTTGTGTTTCTGGGTCTTTATTAAGAAAATTTCAGTCTGTGCCAAGGAGCCCTAGAATTTCTCTTATTCTTTCCTGTAATGTTTTCAGGGTGTCTGATTTGACTTCAAGGTCTTTAATCCCTTTGGAGTTGATTCTGGTGCAGGGTGATATATAAGTATCTAGCTTTAGCCAGGTGCTGGTGGCTCACGCCTGTAATCCTAGCTACTCAGGAAGCTGAGATCTGAGGATTGTGGTTTAAAGCCAGCCAGGGCAGGAAAGTCCGTGAGACTCTTATCTCCAATAAAACACTAGAAAACTGGAAGTGGTGCTGTGGCTCAAGTGGTAGAGCGCTCACCTTGAGCTGAAGAATGCAAGAACAATGCTCAAAAAAAAAAAACACAAAAAAAATCAAAAAAAAAAAGAACAATGCTCAAGCCCCATGACTGACAAAAAAAAAAAAAAAAAAGAATCTAGCTTCAGTTTTCTACAGGTATTAAACTAATTTTGCCAGCACCATTTACTGAAGAGGCTGTCTTTCTTCCATTCTATTTTTGGCTTCCTCATGGAAGATTAGGTGGCTATAGGTCTGTGGGTTCATTTTGGGGTCTTCAGTTCTATTCCATTGGTCTTCAGGTCTGTTCTTGTGCCAGTACCAAGCTATTTTGATTACTGGGATTGCATGAAACTGAAGAGCTTCTGCATGGCAAAGGACATAGCTAGTAAAATCAATAGAAAGTCCACGGATTGGGAGAAGATCTTCACTAACTATACAACAGACAAGGGCCTCATATCTAAAATATACTTACAACTCAAAAAAATTAAATCCCCCAACAACCAATCCTCACAAAACAACCGCCCGATTAATAACTGGGCTAAAGACTTAAAGAGAGACTTCTCTGAAGAGGAAGTAAGAATGGCCAATAGACACATGAAGAAATGCTCAACCTCTCTAGTCATAAAAGAAATGCAAATCAAAACAACATTGAGCTTTCACCTCACCCGGTTAGAATGGCTATAACCAAGAAATCTATTAACAACAGATGCTGGAGGGGATGTGGCCAAAAGGGAACCCTACTGCATTGTTTGTGGGAGTGTAAACTTGTTCAACCACTTTGGAAAGCAGTATGGAGGTTCCTCAAAAGACTCCACATAGACCTCCCCTATGACCCATCAACTCCACTTGTAGGCATACTAAACAAGGGCATACTAAAGCTACCAGCACAACAATGTTTATCACAGCATTATTCACCATAGCTAAGATATGGAACCAACCCAGATGCCCCTCAGTAGATGAATGGATCAAGAAAATGACACATACACACACACACACACACACACACACACACACACACACACACACACACAAATGGAATCCTATTCCTCCACCAGAAAGAATGACACTGACCCATTTGTTAGGAAATGGAAAGACTTGGAAAAAAATTATATTAAGTGAAGCCAGACCCAAAGAAACATAGGTTCCATTCCCCTATCTGCAATAACTTGTATATATCTAGAACAAGCAGAAGAGGTAAAAAAACTATGCACATATGACCATGTAAGCTGATGCTAAGTGAAATGAACACCAAGATAGGGACACAAGAGATTTTATCTTTCTTGCTATTCTTTTTAACGTACTTATAATGTACTATGTGATTTTTTTTTTGTTTCTTTGTATGTTCTTCCCCCATAGTATAACCTCTATTGTCACTGTATTTTGTTCCGGTGTCCTGCATCTTGTATATACATTTTTCTAATTTGGGGAGGGGAAGGGAAATAACAAAATGCTGAAATAAGGATACAGGATGACCCACTGTAATAATGAGATGCACAAGATACTGTTGAAAAATAACTTTACAACTTTGGGGGCTGGGGAGGAAGGAGTTGGGGAGAAAAGGGATGGTAGGGGAGGGATGGTGGAGGAGGCAACAATGCTTGATAGGAAATGGACTCATTACCTTGCTCATGTACTTGTAACCCCTCTGTACAGAATCTTTACCAAAAAAAAGTTATTGATGGTAACAAAAAACTATTTTTGAGTGCCTATAAACAAAAATATATGGTTTGTATAAACAAAATATATGGATAGATACAATCATTTTGGATTAGAAAAAATTAGGTCTACATTAGGGGGGAAAAAAGCCAGGTGCTAATGGCTCACATCTGTAACCCTAGCTACTCAGAAGGCTGCAATCAGAGGATAGCAATTTGAAACCAGCCAAGGCGGGAAAGTCCATGAGACTCTTACCTCCAACTAGCCTCCAGGAAACTGGAAGTGGTGCTGTAGCTCAAAGTGGTAGAGCACTGGCCTTGAGCAAAAAAAGACCTCAGGGACAGCACTCAGATCCTGAGTTCAAGTCCCATGACCCCAAACACACACACACACACACAAAGAAAAACATGTACTTTTACTTTCTTCTTTTTTTTTTTTTTTTTTTGGGTCCGGTTGTGGGGCCTGAATTCTGGGCCTGGGCGCTGTCCCTCAGCTCTTCAGCTCAAGGCTAGCGCTCTACCACTTGAGTCACAGCACCACTTCCGGCTTTTTTCTTTGGCTTATGTGGTGCTGAGGAATCGAACCCAGGGCCTTGAGCATGCAAGGCAAGCGCTCTACCACTGAGCCACCTTCCCAGCCCTACTTTCTTCTTTCCTAGGAAAGATTTCTAGCAATATTAATTTATTTTACTTAGTTATAACAAGGAAGGTTTGTTTGTGTGTTTGTGTATGTGTGTATGTGGGTGTGCTAGTCTTGGGTCTTGAACTCAAGGTCTAGGCACTGTCCCTGAGCTTTTTGCACAAGTTTAGCTGGCTCTCTACCACTTGAGCCACAGCTCCACGTCCAGGTGGTTAACTGGAAAGAGACTAATGGATTTTCCTGCTCAAGCTGCCTTCAAACCAGGATCCTTAGAACTCATCTTCCTGGGTAGCTAGAATTACAAGCATGAGCCATCGGCACCAGGCTCACAAGAAAGGTTTTTGGTTTGTTTTTAATTAAAATACCTCTTTTATTTTATTTTATTTTTTTGCTTCAGAGTATTTTTAAAAATATTTACTTACTAAATAGTCAAAGGGTCTCATTTTTACAGGTTTTTAAAAAATAACGTTTAACATGTAAATTTACATATATAAGCAAAGAACAAAATAGTGTTGCGTGAAGCGGTTCAGCTGGAAATGACTCTTCTAGATTTCCCATGTACATACACCCAGCTTGAGCATGTCACCCCTTCCACCATTCTCTCCTGCTTTTCTCCATCCCATCCCTATCTTCTTACATATTTCATTTTTTACATAATGTCTCTTGAATATAATGGCTGCATTTGTCCACTCTTCCTCCCTCCATTCATGTACGAGGTCTCCTAATTGTCCCCTCTCCAACATGTTTCAGTTTCCTGATAATCATTTTGTTGAATACCTCATTAGTTATTTAAAGGAGTTATGCTGTCAAATTCCTTAAGTCAATTTTATTTGTTGTTTTTTTGCCAGTCATGGGGTCTGAACTCTAGGCCTGGACGCTATCCCTCAGCTCTTCAGCTCAAGGCTAGAGCTCTACCACTTGAGCCACAGCGCCACTTCTGGATTTTTCTGCTTGTGTGGTGCTGAACCCAGGGCCTCATGCATGAAAGGCAAGCACTCTACCACTGAGCCACCTTCCTAGCCCCCCATTAAGTCAAATTTAAACAAAGTATTGTTAATATCTATGTGCGTGCATGCATACATGTGCATGTGCATGTCTGTATGTGTGTTGGTCTCCTGGTACTTGAACTCAGGACCTGGGTGTTGTCCTTGAGCTTTCTTTTTGCTCAAAGCTAGCACTCTACCACTTGAGCTCCAACTTCCAGCTTTTTTTGTGTGTGTGAATGTGTATTTAACAATACCTACACTTTTAGAAGAACCATTCTTTTGAAAGCCAAGCATTCCCTTGCTGTAGCTGTTCTCAAATGAGCAAATATGAAAGCAATAACTAAATGCGGTTAGTCATTATAATTACATTAGCACTGCCTTTCCTCCCTAGATATCATGTTGCATTTATTACCTCTTCAGACTCCTTTCTGTTGTGATGCCAATAAAAGTTTTTCTGGGGCTGGAAAGGTGGCTCAGTGGTACAGTGCTTGCCTTGCATGCATGAGGCCCTGGGTTCGATTCCTCAGCACCATATAAGCAGAAAAAGCCAGAAGTGGCGCTGTGGCTCAAGTGGTAGACCGCTCGCCTTGAGCTGAAGAGCTGAGGGACAGCGCCCAGACCCAGAGTTCAGGACCCACGACCGACCAAAAAAAAAAAAAGTTTTTCTGAGGATTAAAGTTTTGTTTATAAAATGGCAGGTGGTACCCTTCAATTGATATTTTCATCAGTTATTAAAAATATAAAAGCTTCTCGAATTATGAAATTCTGAGGCAAAAATATCAGCCTACAAATAAATGAATTATACAGAGAAGACTTTTAGAAAAAGTGATGAAAATTTTAAAATGTATTTTTCTTTTCTTTTGCTCAGGAAAAAGCTTGTGACTTTAAAAAATTGGAGAATTTAAGCAACCACTTGGTGGTTTTGGAAATGAAGTTTCCATGGCAACCAACATGGTCTTCTTTATATAGCATTATAAACAGATGGCAAAAAGTGGTCATGTTTGTTTCTTTGCCAGTATATCAATAAAACTGCTGTAATTTTCTGTATTGAATACACTTAAAATATTTAATAAATGTAATGTACTTCCCATAAGATGTAGTAATTTAAATGAATATAATTAAGTAGTATCTGGGGCTTTTTTTTCCTCTTTTAATAAACACACAAAGCTCTTGAACAGTGAAAGCACTATACTCTATACTCAACAGTCTTCTTTGGCAAGAAGTTGTACCAATGTTTCCTCAGCACTTGCCTTGTGGGGCACATAACCACAAATGTGAATGAGGAGCTAATAGTGGATGAACTAATAAACAAGACACTCTGTCTGTAATTATGTTTATTTGTTATCTTTCCCTAAAGAGCAAATGAAAAATTAGGAAACACAAAGTTTTCTTACCAAAAAAACCTGCTAAAGTGTGAAGCAAATAGCAAAATTATTTAAAAATTAGACTCCGTTCCATGTACATATAATGGCTTTCAGAAATATAGGTGTTCTGAAGTCTACTGTGATAACGTGCTAGGTGCTATTTGCTTCAAAATTAGTTGTTGTTAAAAGCAGCCAAATATTATAAAGGGTGGTAAAATTATTGATTAGTACTCTGATTAGTAATTGATTAGTAATTAGTACCATTTCCAAATGCATTATCATCTGAGAGGCAGCAACTGTGGCTGGAAAATTTTTAGTCAGGAGAGGCTGCACACACTGTTAGGGGTCCACCAAAGCACTAGTCACCTTCATAGTAAGTTCATCTTCCCAAGCAAGACTGAAGAATGCTTACCTTTTAGCAAGTTCCAACAACATGTACAATTTTTAGTTACATAAATGGTCATTTTCTTACACTTACAAGACAGTATTTGGTACCTGACTTCAACTCTCCATCCCATGAAGTCCTATTTTCATGTACCTGTCCCTAAATTTGCTAAATTTATCACTGATAATTTTGTTTTGGTCGGTCATGGGGCTTGAACTCTGGGCTTGGGTACTGTCCCTGTGCTCTTCAGCTCAAGGCGAGTGCTCTGCCAATTGAGCCACAGCACCACTTTCGGTTTTCTAGTGGTTTATTGGAGATAAGAGTCTCACGGAGTTTCTTGCCCAGGCTGGCTTTGAATCGGATCCTCAGATCTCAGCCTCCTGAGTAGCTAGGATTATAGGTGTGAGCCACCAGCACCCCCACCCCTGCTTGACAAATTCTTTTTATGTTCCTTATACCAAAGTAAATCCATTTTAAGTGAGATAATTATACAGGATAATCCATGATGGGAATATGGAAAAGGGGTATGGAGAGGTACAAAAGAAGTGATGTTTAAGTGATACAAGGTATATATCATGGTTCAACTGAAAACCACAAAATTTCAATTAAAACATTTTAAAACTGGCAGGGATTGTTTGGGTACTTTATGTGATGCAAACAGGAGAGCACATTTTCTAAATTAGTTCTTAGATAAACTACTATGAATTCTAGTTTATCTCAAACTGTTGCCCTAACACAATTTGAAATACTTACTTACTTGGAAAACCTATGCAAACATCTCCTTTTCCACAAAGATAGAGTATTTCCAATCAAGTATGAGGTTCATCCACCCCACAATCATGCCTACAGTAATTTCCCTACTTCTTATCTCACAAATATCATATTCTGTTTTTGAAGAATAACCTTCAGATGATCACCAACAGTACTGAAAATTCAGGTGTTTAGAAAAAGATGGTTTAAGAACATTATCTGCATTCTTCTGTAGCACAGATTCAAAAAATTTTTTATAAACCTATTAATATGTTATCCTGATAAAGAAGTGAATACAGGGGGTTGAAATGTTATTTCAAGCCACATACTCATAACAAAATTCTATCATATTGAAAAATAATGCTTGGTGGATTCTGATAATAAATAGTTCCTTGTCTATATGATTTTCTCCTTTGCAATTGTTTGCATAATATGCTTGCTTGAAATGAAATAGTAAGCAGAAAACAATAATTACAAATTTTCCAAATAGTCCATGATGGAAAATACAAAAAGGTATAATTAATAAGCTCAGATGATGAACCATTTCCATACTACAGCTTTGGAATTGTTTTGTACTTTTTTGTTTGTTTTCTTACATTTCCACAGGCTACTAAAATTTCCCTGAGAAAGTTTATTTGATGCTATTAACTCATAATTTGACATTAAATCCTCATAATTTAACATGATTGAAGTTTAATTCTAAAAAAAAATATTCAAAACACACAAAACAGGAAAAAAAATACCACCCTAATGCATTTAGGAATAAGCAACCTATTAAAGAGAATAAGTGTGTCTGGCAGAATTCTACAGATGATAGAAAACAAGAGGAAACAACATTTCTTAATGTCATTTAGATATGCACAAAGGAGACATGGAGATGTGGTGGGCTAAAGAATGAACAGGAACTCTACTCTTCCTGCACACATAATAGGGCTTCATTAACAATAAAGGAACAGGTGTCTTGGGACCCATTTATATAGACTATTAACTATTATGAGCTGCTGGTACTCAGATTTATTTTAGTACTAGGCAACAGATTAAAAATACCAATTTAAAATCCATTTGTTTGCATGTGAAAGCAGTCCCCAGCT
This sequence comes from Dipodomys ordii, assembly GCF_000151885.1. Lineage (NCBI taxonomy): Eukaryota > Metazoa > Chordata > Mammalia > Rodentia > Heteromyidae > Dipodomys > Dipodomys ordii. The sequence continues at coordinate 2,932,692 of NW_012267278.1, read as the reverse complement.
TTGCAGAGTCTAATTTAATAGAAAGGTATTTTTCCATGGTCCAGATGATAGGACACTGATGTTCACATACTGTATTTCCTAAGTCCTCATATTAAGACTTCATTTGAATATTAAAAATTTGATAAACAGCCTTTTTTTCTTATCTTGAAAAAATGAAACAAGCTTTATGTACTAAGAACTAAACTTTTATTCAAACCTAGAAAAATGATAAAAACAGGTGTTCAGCTTTAAAGAAGCAGTAGGATTCACATAGGCCAACTGCACTAAATTCGGTGCATTTCATCACATTTTATACTACTTATTTCGACAAGCATGAATGACAATGATTATTCTCTGGTAATTGGTGATGCTTTCACCTTCAATGACTAAGAAAACAAATGTTTTCCAGGTACCAGTTGCTCATTCATGTAAGCCCACCTACTCAGGAGACTGAGATCTAAGGATCTAGGTTTGCAGACAGCCCAGGCAGGAAAGTCCATGAGACTCTAACCTATAATTAATCAGCAAGTGGAGCTGTGGCTCAAGTAGTAGACCACTAGCCTTAAACACAAAAGCTCAGGACAGTACCTAGGCCCTGAGTTCAAGCCCCAGGACTGGCACACCAAAAAAAAAAAAAAAAAAGGAAAGAAAGAAAAGGAAAAAAAATGTTTCAGCTATTGGAGAAATCTTTACTAAATACAAAACATTTAAAAAAAAAAGTACTTAGAACGTTAGAGTTAGAACTACAGTAGGGATAAATCTAGTCCAACATAATTTTTTTATGCTGATTTTGGGGCTTGAACACAGGGTCTGAGCACTGTCCCTGAACTGCTAGTGCTCTATCCCTTGAGCCACAGCTCCACTTTGGCTTTTTGACAGTTACTTGGAGATAAGAGTTTTATGTGGAGCTGGAAAGGTGGCTCAGTGGTAGAGTGCTCGCCTTGCATGCATGAGGCCCTGAGTTTGATTCCTCAGCACCACATAAGCAAAAAGAAAAAGCCGGAAGTGGCACTGTGGCTCAAGTGGTAGAGCGCTAACCTTGAGCTGAAGAGCTGAGGGACAGTGCCCAGGCCCAGAGTTCAGGCCCCACAACCGAACCCCCCCCCCCAGAAAAAAAAAAGAGTTTCATGTGTTTTCTTTAATTGGCTTTGAACCAGAATCCTCAGATCTCAGCCTCCCAATAGCTAGGATTTACAGGCATGAGCCACCAGTAGGCTAAACTAGGAAGCTTAGTATTCTCCTAAATAGCTCAATATAAATCATAAGGATAACTTGAATAATAAAATAATTATATTCAAGATCAAGCTGTGGCTTTGGTTTTGACTTTTATAGTTTTTCTATCATTAACAAAAAGTACAAGGAAATATAAAATTAGTAATTAATTCATATTCCTGATGATGGTAACTTTCACCGTATTAAACTTTGTCAAATTATCAACAGCTATCCATTTGTCCAAAGAATCCTAGTATTTTCTTCTCTAACCTTCATAGCTGTGACCATATGAAACTAAATAACTGTTTGTTAATGGTAATACTTCATTAAAAGTGTGGAGCATAAAGTACATGGAAATACATTTGTAGACACCAAAAAAAACAGATGAAGAAATGTCTGAGAATCAGTGACCAAATATGAACTAAGTCAGGATCATAGCTAATAAGAATCAGGCCTACCAGGCACCAGTGACTCACACCTGTCACTCTATATACTCAAGAGGCTGAGATCTGAGGATTGAGGTTTGAAGCCCCCTCAGGCAGGAAAGTCATGAGCACATTAGCTCCAATAAACTATGCAAAAAAAGATGGAAGTGGAACTGTGGATCAAAGAATACAATGCTAGCCTTGAGTAAAAGAAGCTCAGGGACAGTACCCAGGCCCTGAGCCCATGCCCAGGACCAACACCAAAGGAAAAAAAAAAAACCAGGCCCAAGTAGGACAGTCCATGAGACAGACCTAACATTGGTGTAATTCTAGGAACCGTTGGGCTTTGGGCTGTGCATAGAAAACAAAGAAAAAAACAACCTGGACACTGATATCACAAAGAGGAACATGCTGTTCATTTCGGTCTTGCATTTACTTGACAAGTTACTTATATTCTTATACAGTATTTCCTTTAACAACAATAGTATTTTATAGTACATGAAAATTTAATTTCAGGGGCTGGGAAGATGGCTCAGTGGTAGAGTGCTTGCCTTGCATGCCTGAGGCCCTGGGTTCGATTCCTTAGCACCACATAGCAAAATGAAAAAAAGCCGGAGGTGGCGCTGTGGCTCAAGTGGTAGAGTGCTAGCCTTGAGCTGAAGAGCTGAGGGACAGCGCCCAGGCCCAGAGTTCAGGCCCCACTACCGGACCCAAAAAAAAAAAAAAGAAAAAGAAAATTTAATTTCAAATGTTTGAGGTGCAAAGATATCTGATTTAAATAGAGGATAACTTATTTTTAGTTGGAAAAAATGCAATGCCAAACTATTTTGCATTTAATAATTTAATTTACATCTATTATAATATTCATGATATATGATAAATACTTAAATCCTATTTGGAAAACTTTCATTGTGAAAAAATTAAAACTTTAACAAAAACACTTCACATTTTAAAACATGTTCTCATTTTTGAAAGTACAAATTAATTTGACTGATACTAAACTAATAAACTCAAAGTTGATCTTTTAAGATCTTAGGATTTCAAACTAGCTTTTTTTCAGTTTCCAGTGGGAACTTTAGCAACATTTGAAAACATCTGAAAAATTAAAGAATTTCCAAAGATAGCATGGTATGGGTTTTCATGGCTGAATGACCATTTAGGCATAGCTAGAGTGTATTTCAAAGATAAGGAAGTACATATTGAAGAATAATAAAATGTTAATTCCTTCCTCTCTGGTTAAGGTGACAATATTCAAGTATCAATTTTGTTCTTTCCCCATTTAGCATACATCAACTCTAGACATACAGGTAACAACTCTCGAATTATTTATTTGCCAGCATCTCCTAAGTGGCAGAAGGCAAGATAGTTTTTGATGCCAAGAAAATCTAGGTACCTCCATTTCCAGGTCATAATCAGAGTAATTTTGTTTTATATCTTTCCAATATAGATTAAGTAACTACAGTAAGAAAATGTCAACTGCCAGAAAAGGAGACTGAATCTGAGATTTTCCTTTAAAATACCAGGAAGAAAGTCCTACTTTATTAGCTACCACAGTTACTCAACTCAGGAAATTGAGCCAACTTCTTTCAGCCAAAGGACTGGGGTTCTTAAATTTTAACTATACAGGAAAAGACACAGAATATGTATATTTTGATATATAAGCCAATCTTAGCAGTGTAAGGTTACTACAAGTTTGGTATAATAGTAATGCATGCCTATAATCACAGCATTTGAGAGGTTTTAGCAAGAGGACTGAAAGTCAGAAGACAGCCTGGGCTATACAATAACCCAGACTATGAATAAGTAAGTAAAAGAACTTAGTGCAGGGGCTGGGAAGGTAGCTCAGCGGTAGAGTGCATGCCTTGCAAGCATGAGGCCCTGGGTTTGATTCCTTAGCACCACATAAACAGAAAAAAGCTGGAAGTGGCGCTGTGGCTCAAGTGGTAGAGCACTCGCCTTGAGCTGAAGAGCTGAGGGACAGCGCCCAGACCCAGAGTTCAGGCCCCATGACCGGCAAAAAAAAAAAAAAAGAACTTAGTGCAATCTTGAGAAAAAATTTTCAGAAGTTTAATACTAGCTACATAGTTTATATACAAAAATCTTTTTTAGAGAATTTTCTAGAAGTTAATGTAAAACAAACAAGAATAATGAGCCAGGTTCTGGTGGTTCATGCCTATCTATAATCAATCCTGGCTACTCAGGTGACTGTGACCAAAAGATCAAGTTTCAAAGCCACCTATGAAGGAAAGTCCATAAGACTTTTAATTTCAATTAACAGCACAAAGCCCTAAGTGGAGCTCCAGCTCAAGTAGTAGAGCTCCAGCCCTGAATGAAAAAAGCTAAGAAACAGCACCCAGGCTCGGCCTACTGGCAAAAACAAAACAAAACACAAAAACAAATGAACAAACAGACAAAACAGGTTCAAATATAACTAGTTGAGGAATTTGAACTTTATTGTGAGAAAAAGTAATGGAAAGCTGTGAAAATTTTTAATCAAGAAAATACCCATGTTTTATAAGGATTATTTTTTTTTATTTTTTTATTTTTTTGGGTCTGGTCATGGGGCCTGAACTCTGGGCCTGGGTGCTGTCCCTTAGCTCTTCAGCTCAAGGCTAACGCTTTACCACTTGAGCCACAGTACCACTTCCGGCTTTTTTCTGTATGTGGTGCTGAGAAATCGAACTCAGGGCCTCAGGCATGCAAGGCAAGCGCTCTGCCACTGAGCCACCTTCCCAACCCCAGGATTATTTTAGTATATTTCATTGAACTAATTTTTCATTGGTTTTTGTTTGATTGCTTTATTTTTGTTTTGCTTTATTCTGAGACAGGACCTTACTATATAGCTCAGGCTGCCTTCAAAATTACAGTCTTTCAGACTTAACCTCCTGAGTACTGAGATTATAGGCATATGTCACCAAACCCACCTTGACTTTTGTGTGTGTGTGTGTGTATGTGTGTGTGCGTGTGTGTGTGCGCGCGTGTGTATGTGCGTGTGTGTGTGTGTGTGTGTGTGTGTGTGTGTGTGTGTGTGTATGTGTGTGTGCGTGTGTGTGTGCGCGCGTGTGTATGTGCGTGTGTGTGTGTGTGTGTGTGTGTGTGTGTGTGTGCATGCCAGTCCTGGATCTTGAACTTAGGACCTGGGCACTGCCCTTGAGCTTTTGTGCTTAAAGCTAGAGCTCTACCCATTGCGCACAGCTCTACTTCTGGCTTTATTGGTAATTAATTGGAGATACGAATGTCACAAACTGTATTGCCCAAGCTGGCTTCCAACTGTGATCCTTAGATCTTAGCCTTCTGAGTAATTAGGATTGCAAGCATGAGCCACTAGCCACTAGCTAGTTTTTTTGCTTTTATGTCCTCAATGCCAATATAATTCCAGACGCAACAGGTAAACAAACAAAAATGTTTACATGAATTTAGGTAAAGAAGCAATTGCTGACCAATCTCTTTGATGAACAGAGATGTAAAGCTCCTCAATAAAATTTTATCCAGAAGAATCCAGAAACAGGACTAGGAAGGTGGTAGAGTGCTTGCCTTGCATGCATGAGGCCCTGGGTTTGATTCCTTAGCACCACATAAACAGAAAAAGCCGGAAGTGGCACTATGGCTCAAGTGGTAGAGCACTAGCCTTAAGGTGAAGGGCTGAGGGACAGTGCCCAGGCCCAGAATTCAGGCCCACGACTGACAAAAAAAAAAAGGAAGGAAGGAAAGGAAAGGAAAAAAAAGGAAAGGATTCCGGAACGTTTTTTAAAAAAAAAAAAAACATATGCTATGATCAAGTAGGCTTCATCCCAGAGATGCATGGATGGTTTAACATAAGTAAATCAATAAATATAATCTATTACATCAACAGATCTAAGGTCAAGAACCACATGATTATCACCATTGACACAGAAAAGGCTTTTGATAAAATACAACATTCATTCATGTTAAAAGCTCTGGAGAAAATAGGACAATAAAAGCCATATATGACACTAATAGCCAATATTGTACTTAACAGGAAAAAACCACAACCAATTCTCCTAAAAACAGGAACAAGACAAGGATGCCCACTTTCTCCACTCCTCTTCAATATAGTTCTAGAATCCTTAGCCAGAGCAATAAGGCAAGAAAAGGACATTAAAGAAATCCTCATAGGGAAGGAAGAAGTTAAACTATCCCTTTTTGCAGATGACATGATATTATACCTAACGATCCCCAAAACTCCACTCCCAATCTCTGAGAGCTTATAAACCACTTCAGCAAAGTAGCAGGATACAAAATTAACCCACAAAAATTAGTTGCCTTTCTGTACATCAACAATATAAAAGCAGAAAGGGAAATCAAGGAAACAACCCCATTCATAATAACCTCAAAAAAAAAATCTAGGAATTAACCTACCCAAACATGTAAAGGAACTACTTAGTGAAAACCATAAAAAGCCTAAAAGAAAGAAATCACAGAGGACACCAGGAAATGGAAAGACCTTCCATGTTCTTGGATAGGCAGAATTAATATAGTGAAAATGGCCATATAGCCAAAATTGATATACAAATTCAATGCAATTCCCATTAAAATCCCAATGTTGTACTTTACTGAAGTAGAGAAAACAATCCAAAAATTCTTATATAACAACAAAAGACCTAGAATAGCCAAAGCAGTTCTAGGCAAAAGAAACAACACAAGAGAGATCACAATACCAGATTTCAAGCTCTACTATAAAGCCATGATAAAAATAACAGCTTGGTATTGGCACAAGAATAGACCTGAAGACCAATGGAATAGATTAGAAGATTTACAGTCAGCTGATATATGACAAAGTAGCCAAAGACATACAGTGGAAGAAGCATAGCCTCTTCAACTATTAGTGCTTGAAAAACTGGGCGGCCACATGCAGAAAACTAAAAGTGGACCCTAGCCTATTACCATGTACTAGCACCAATTCCAAATAGACTAAAGACCTTAACATCAAACCTGAAACTCTGAAACTACTGCAGGACAAAGTAGGAGAGACACCTGAACCTATAGGCACAGGCAGGAATTTCTTGAACAGAGTCCCAGCAGGGTCACAACAAATTGGAGAGAGAGGGCTGGGAAGGTGGCAAAGAGACAAATGGCTCATGGTCTCCCTGATACGTGGATGTTAAATCCAAAATGCAAGGAGATATGCCAAAGTAAACAGGACTTAAGAAACAAAGGACCTCCATTCATTTTGTTGTATCATTACTAAATGACTCCATGTTCTTGACCACATATATGGTGTGCATATGTGTGTGTATGTGTGTGTACATCTGAGAGAAGCTATGAGAACACTGAATCAGAACGAAAACATACAACAGAGGGGACTAGCAGCAGCACTGACCATTGATGAAAACGAACTTAGCAACTCAAGGGCAACGATGGGTGGGAGGGAATGAGAGGGAAAGAGGGAACAACTTACACTAAGCAAAAGGAAAGAAATGTACATATCACCCAATGTGGAAGAAATAGTTGTAATGTCAAAACTCATAGAAGTCACAAACTTTATAGACCATGATAATGACAATTTGCTTCGTGAAGGTTAAAATGTGTTTATGACTTTGAGTATCATTATCTTACAATACTGTGAAATTTATGTAACATTATTAAAAAAATTACTGTGGGGCTGGGAAGGTGGCTCAGTGGTAGAGTGCTTGCCTTGCATACATGAGGCCCTGTGTTCGATTACTCAGCACCCCATAAACAGAAAAAGCCAGAAGTGGCGCTGTGGCTCAAGCGGTAGAGCTCTTGCCTTGAGCTGAAGAGCTGAGAGACAGCACCTAGGCCCAGAGTTCAGGTCCAGGACTGGCAAAAAAAAAATTACGGTGGATTTATCCCTAAGATATGTATTCAAATGTTTTTTTCTTTCATGGGATTGTTTCTAACACATTTATAAGATTATTTCTTTGTTGCTTTGTATGTCCCTCCCCCACGGTACAACCCCTGCTTTCACTGTATTTGATGTTGGTATAATTTGTGGAGGGGAAGGGGAAAAACAAATCGTTTAAATAGGGATACAGGTGGACCCACTGCAACAATGAGATGTACAAGTCGTTATGTTGAAACCAAACTTTACAACTTTGGTGGTGGGGGGAAGAGGGTTGGGTGGGGGAGTCGGAGGGGGGGAGGATGGGATGTGAAGGGGAAACAAAGGAGGAGGCTACAATGCTTGATAAGAAATGTACTCACTATCTTGCCCATGTAATTGTAACCCCTCTGTACAGTATTTTCACAATAAAAAAAATTTTAAAAAATTACTGTGGAAAGCTCTTCTAAAATGATGGTTGACTTAATACAACTTTAAGACCAGTGATGGAGATTTTTTTATAGGAAAACTGATTTTAACTAGGAATATAAATGGCTCCAATGTAAAAAAAGAAGCAATTGCTTTATTTCCCCCTAAAACTTGGGCAATAACTACCTCCACCACAACAAAACAAAGTCCTGAAAAAATAAATTTCTTAGACCATTCTAAGAAATATTAAAAAATAATAATTAAGCACTGGTGATCAAAAAAATGTGGGTAATGAGGAAAAATAAAAGTAAAAATTTAGGGGATTTTAAGAATTAGAAGCTATGTGACAAATACAATGTGGTAGGAGAATAAGGACAGACATGTAGATCAACAGAATAGACTTCAGAATTCAAAAATAGTACCCTACATTTATGGTTTTGACAAGAGTGTTGCGTTCAATCAATGGAGAAAGAATACTATTTCTAATAAATGGTGCTGGATTAACTGAAGAGCCATTTTAAGCTGCACCCTTAACTTACAGCATATACAGATAAAATATTTAAAAGAAAATGAAGTAAATCATTATAATCTATGATTAAGCAATGATTTTTAAGGTACAACACAGGCAATAAAATAAAAACAGATTAAATCATCAAAATTTAAAGAGTTATATATATGTATATATACCTATTTGAAAAGATGTCATTAAAAGGTAAAAAACAAACCACACAATGGAAGAAGATATTTAAATCATATGTTCAACAAGGCTTTACATCTAGATTATATAAAGAACCAGCCAGGTGCTGGTGGCTCATGCCTGTAATCCTAGCTATTCAGGAGGCTGAGATCTGAGGATCATGGTTCAAAGCCAGACTAGGCAGGAAAGTCCGTGAGACTCTTATCTCCAATAAACCTCTAGAAAACCAGAAGTGGCGCTGTAGCTCAAGTGGTAGAGTGCTCACCTTGAGCTGAAGAAATGAGGGACAGTGCCCAGGCCCAGAGTTCAAGCCCCACAACCGACACACACACAAAAATTCTTTTGCCATAACAAAGCAAAACAATTTCAAAACAGGCAAAGTGTAAGTAAGAAACTATCATAAGGAAATCCCTTTTTACAACTATACACTAATTTTTAAAAAAAAGTCAGGTGCCAGTGGCTCATGCCCGTAATCCTAGCTACTCAGGAGGCTGAGATCTGAGCATTGCGGTTCGAAGCCGTCCCCGGCAGGAAAGTCCGTGAGACTCTTATCTCCAATAAACCATTGGAAAACCGGAAGCAGCGTTGTGGTTCAAGTGTCGTAGAGCACTCGCCTTGAGCTGAAGAGCTGAGGGACAGCGCCCAGGCCCAGAGTTCAAGCCCCACAACTCAAAATAAATAAATAAACAAATAAAAGAGCAAAGTAAATGATCTTACTGGGCCTTTCAATGATTTTCTCTGAGTTTATGAAAAGAAATAACTACACTAAGCCAAGCACAAGAGGAAGCAGAAGTTTGATGCTCCTTCAGGTGTAAGTTCTTAGTAAAAATTTTACGTGGCCTGGGTCTTGCATCAAGTCTCAAAGTTTCCAGGTGCTACTTACTGATGCTCAACATCAAATAAGTCTGACAGATTTCTCAAAAAAAATTTTTTTTTGTCAGTCTTTGTATTTTGCTTTGCCATTGTGACCACTGTGAACAGGAAAGTCCTAAAGAGAGCCTGACTCAACCTATTTAGACAGTGATAATAGAACCTTCACTGTTTCCTCACTACTCAGGAAAAAGACCAGATAGGCTGCTGAATATGCTTAGAGATGAGTTTGACAAGCCTGCACATACACAGCTGTGATGTCTAATTCTCACTTGTATGACAAAATGGAAATAACAACCTACATTTCCAGAAATATTAGCAGTTTTTATATGAATGAACTTACTCTAGAGAATCTCAGTTTCATAAATGCACTCCTCAAAAATTCCATTAGCAATGCTCAATAGTAAATGTACTCATTACCTTACTCATGTAACTGTAACCCCACTGTACAGTCTTTACAATAAAAAAAATATTTTTTTTAAAAATTCCATTAGCAGATTTTTTTGTTTTCTTTTGTTTTTCCAGCCCTGGGACTAGAACTCAGGGCCTGGATGCTGTCCCCGAGCTTCTTTTGCTCAAGGCTAGCCCTCTACCACTTAAGCCACAGCACCCCTTCTGGCTCTACCACTTTGAGCCACAGTACCACTTCTGGTTTTCTGGTATTTAAATAATTGGAGATAAGAGTCTCAGGAACTTTCCCTGCCTAGGCTGGCTTTGAACTGCAAGCCTCAGCTCTTAGGCTCCTGAGTAGCAAGGGTTACAGGCGTGAGCCATTGGAGCCTGGCAATAACAATTGCTAGCTATATAAAATATAAAGCACTGTTTTACATAAAGTTTACTGAACTGATGAGAGTAGAAATTGCAGAATAAATATGATTTGTGATTAGAAGACTCTGTGAGACTAGAGACTTTATAACACTAAGAACTTCCTTTCCATTCAAGATTTATATTTAGAGCTTCAGTATTATATTCTTCTGGGAGAGATAAGAACCAAGTGGTTACTAGAAAAGAAATCTCATCTTATTCCTAAGATCAGCAGTGCACTGAGAAGCCAACAACATTGTATCTACAGCTCATGAGAGATAAGAAAACCAAACAGAAGGATTGTGTGCTGGTATTTTTTTTTTAATTCCACTTATAATGATAAGAGGGAGTTAAGTAGGAAGATAATGAAAATGGACTAACTTTCTATCATAGCTGGTAGCAAACAGGCTGTATTTTTAAATTAATTCTTTCTATAACTGTCTTCTATGGCAAGGGCTAATTACTTTCTTGAAGAGCTCCTGCTGCCAGAAACAGTTTCTATTCCAAGCAGGGGGGAAAAATTACAGAGCAGGCACACAAATCACCTAAAAGCAAATATTTTTCTTGATGTTTTTCTACCATCCATAGCAGTATGACAAGTCAGATGATATTTCAGACAATTTTAGGTATTTCTGGTATACTAATATGGAATAAACTTCCATTTTCCTTGTAGGAAGCAACAAACTACAATTACTGCCCAAATTACTTTCCAGTATGTCTACTAAACCAGTGCATACAATAACTAATATACTATAATAAATATTATCCTTAGTTTCCCCCACAAAATCCACCTTATTCATTTATTCAGCAAATACTTGTTCAATGTGTAAACATTTTTTGGATGATTTTATAAATTTTGAAAAAATGATACATGTTCACTATGCTAAAATTCAAGAATTTCAAATAAGTGATGTGGGGAAAAAATCACTGTACTGCTACAATGTTAATATTTCTTTTTGTTTTGTTTTGTTTTTGCAGTCCTAGGGCTTGAACTCAGTGTCTGGGTACTGTCCCTGAGCTTTTTTGCTCAAGGCAGGCACAGTACCACTTGAGCCACAGCGCCCCTTCTGGCTTTTTATATTTATGTAGTGCTAAGGAATCTATCCCAGGGCTTCATGTATGCTAGGCAAGCACTCTACCACTAAGCCACATTCCCAGCCCTAATGTTAGTATTTCATAAGAAGCACTACAGGCTCGATGCCTATCTATCTATCTATCTATCTATCTATCCTATCTAGTCAGGAGGCTAAGGAATGACGATCCTGCTAGGGCAGGACTGTGTGACTCTTATCTCCAATTAACTAGCAAAAAGCCAGAAGTAGAGTTGTGGCTAGCCTTGAGCAAAAAGGAGGCCTATAATAACAACAACAAAAATATAGATGGTTGAAGAATTCACTGAAAATTCAAGCCAGAATTATAGATTTTAATGTAATAAAGTTGGTTGATATGGTTTCAGATTTTACACTGTAACTTACCCTTCAGGAATTACCATATACCTAGGATCAAAGAAGAATGATCAGGGGAAAAAAAACTATGAAATTAACTCCTCTTTTTTCCAACTACTTCTGTGTGAGGTTAGATTTTTTTTCATTCAATTCAATCAGTCTTAAACACACAATGAATTGAAGATGGCAGAAGATATGAGAATTCAGTTGTCTCTCATATTAAACAAGATAATAAAGAGATTTTCAAAAATATATAACAATTCTACTCTTAATATTCCTGATGGGGAAATTATATTATTTTTCCAAAGTTAAGTTCATTACTGTTATCAAGCAAGTTGTTTTGTTTCTGAGACAGGATCTCACTATGTTTCCTAGCCTGACCTTAAATTATGATTCTCCTACCTCAAATTCCTAAATGCTGGTGTATATTACCACACTTGGTAAAATTTGTAACCTTTTTTTTTTCTTTTTTGTAGTACTAAGGATCCAACTTGTGTAGGTATTCTATTTCTGAGATATTTCATCTTTTCAATTAATAAATATTTAACATTTTTCTTTAATTTGTAATTTTTTGGGGGCGGGGAGGGGGTCAGTCATGGGGCTTGAACTCATGGCCTGCATTGCTGTTCCTGAGCTCTTTTGCTCAAGGCTAGTGCTCTATCACTTTGAGCCACAGCTCTATTTCTGGTTTTCTGGTAGTTAACTGGAGCGTAAGAGTCTCACAGACTTTTCTGCCCGGGCTGGGCAGCAATTCTCAGATCTCAGCCTCCTAGGTAGCTAGGATTATAAGTGTGACCCACTATCACCTGGCTTTGTAAATTCTTTATATACCATACAGCAACAGATATGAAACATAGTAGCAAGATCTCCTTGAACTCTTCAAAAATTTGTAGGGCTGGAAAGGAGTTCTGCAATCACAAAGTGCAAATCTCTTAAAAAACGTAAGATTACAAGAGATTATACCTACTTTTTTCCCACAGATGTCTGAATAAATAAAATATGGAATTATTCAGTTATTCAAAAAGGAATGAAGCTGGGCGCCGGTGGCTCACGCTTGTAATCCTAGCTACTCAGGAGGCTGAGATCTGAGGATCATGGTTCAAAGCCAGCCAGGCAGGAAAATCTGTGAGACTCTTATCTCCAATAAACCACTTGAAAACTGGAAGTGGCACTGTGGCTCAAGTGGTAAAGCACTCACCTTGAGCTGAAGAGCTGAGGGACAGCGCCCAAGCCCAGAGTTCAAGCCCCATGACTGACCAAAAAAAAGAAAGAAAAAGGAATGAAATTTTGATACATCCAAAAACATGGAACCTGGAAAAATTATGCTAAGTGAGGCCAGACATAAAAGAAGAATGTATGATCCCATTTACATGAAGTAATTAGAATAGGCCAATTCAGAGATTAAAAAAAAAAAACTCAACAAAGTTTACAAGGGCCAGGAAGAGGAGGAAGTAAGTTATTATTTCCCTGATAGAGTTTCTGTTTCAGATGATAAAACAAATCTGGACATTGATAACAGTGGCAGTTGAAAAACAATGTGAGGGCTGGGAAGGTGGCTCAGTGGTAGAGTGCTTGCCTTGCATGCCTGAGGCCCTGGGTTCTATTCCTCAGCACCAAATAAGCAAAAAGAAAAAAAGCCGGAAGTGGTGCTGTGGCTCAAGTGGTAGAATGCTCACCTTGAGCTGAAGAGCTGAGGGACAGCACCCAGGACCAGAGTTCAGGCCCCATGACCGGACCCAAAAAAAAAAAAAAAAAAAAACAATGTGAATGTACTTAATGTCATTGAACTGTAAATATGAGCATGGTTAGATGGTAAAATTTTATTGTGCATATTTTACCATACTTTTTTGGAGGGGGGTCGGATTAGCTTTTTTTTTTTGTCTTTTCTTTTTTGGTACTAGGATCAAACCAAGACATTGCACATGCTAGGCAAGCACTGTGACACTTAGCTATATCCAAGCCAACCACAATTTTTCAAATGCAAAAAAAATTTAAGCCAAAAGGCTAAAGACTGACGTTCAAAGCCAGCGTAAGCAGGAAAGTCCATGAGACCTTATCACCAATTAACTATCAAAAAAAAAAAGAAAAGAAAAGAAACAGTGGAGCTTTGGCTCAAGTAAAAAGCTCAGGGACAGCACCCAGGCCCTGAGTTCAAACCCCAAGACTAGCACCAAAAAAAATATAAAAAATGTTAGTATGCGGGACTTGTTTTCTAGGCTATGTACTAATTTACTAACTTGTTAGTTATGTATTATTTCCCTTTAAAAATTATATTTTTGCCAGTGGCTCATACCTAGACTTAGGAGGCTAAGATCTGAGGATCATAGTTTGAAGCCAGCCCAGGCAAGGAAGTCTATGAGATTATGATCTCCAATAAACTACTCAGAAAAAGCCAGAAGTGGAGCTGTGGCTAAATGGTAGCATGCTAGTCTTGAGCAAAAAGAAGCTCAGGGACAGAGCCTAGGCCCAGAATCCAAATCCCAGGAACTGGGGGTGGGGGTGGAAGAGAATCTCATTAGCCAGAAGAACCAAAAAAGGATGGCTGTTCTCTGAGATTAACTGAACACAACAGAGACTGATTTTCAAACTCCCTGTTCTTAACCTGGTAGTCTCCTACTCAAAAATGCCAAATGTTACAATCTTGAATGCCCAGACAAACTAGAATGTAGGTAAAGAATATAAAATTAATGCAAGCAAGGAAGATGCATATAAGATGCATAGAGAATGGAAAGTGGCAGCTTACAGTGCTTCTGCAAACTACAAAGGTGTTGCTAAGTGTGGCCACATGGCAATGCTGCTTCTTCAGTTAGCCTGTTAGCCATACATTCTGAATCCCCGTGCCCAATGTTGCGCCTTCTGAATTTTTAAGAGGATGTTAATTCAATTTTTCAACATAATTAGTAAGCTCAGTAAAATGGCCCTGAGAGCCCTGAATATTAGTGGTTTGTGCCTTCTACTCCAGGTACATCACTCTTCAAGCTCTGAAGGAAAATGGTAGGAAACAGTACTTCTTAGTTATACATATCTCAGTTTTTCATGTAAAGCTCCAGTTCTCTGACAGCAAAGCAGGAGGCAACATTCAAGTAATGTAAAACTTTTAAAAAGCCAAGAGTAAACTGAAAAAGCATTTTATGTATTATGTATTACCCACATAATACATAAAAAGTTTAAACCTGGCAGTTAAAGTGTTTGTTAAAAGAATCTGCCCAGGCTAGAAAGGTGGCTCAGTGATAGAGTGCTTGCCTTGCATGCATGAGGCCCTGGGTTCGATTCCTCAGCACCACTTAAACAGCAAAAGCCGAAAGTGGTGCTGTGGCTCAAGTGGTAGAGCACTAGCCTTGATCTGAAGAGCTAAGGGATGGCACCCAGGCCCAGAGTTCAGGCCTTATGACCGGCAAAAAATAAAAAATCTTCCCTACCAATTTTCAAAATGTCACAAACTGAATGAGGCCATGGAAACTGGAGCACATTGGAAGAAAATATTAAGCAGCTAGAACATTAAAACTGTAGGATTAATTGCAGCATTATTTTCTATAGCTAAGCTATGGAACCAACCCAGATGCCCCTCAGTAGATGAATGGATCGAGAAAAAGTGGTATATATACACAATGGAATTCTATGCCTCCATCAGAAAGAATGACCTTGCCCCATTTGTTAGGAAATAGAAAGACTTGGAAAAAATTTTATTAAGTGAAGTAACCCAGGCTCAAAGAAACATAGGTCCCATGGTTTCCCTTATTTGCAATAACTAGTATATGTCTGAGACAAGCAGAAAAGGTCAGATAAGTTGACCTTAGGTGAAATGAACCCCAGGGTAAGGACTCAAATGTGTTTTTTTTTCTTTCTGGCTATTGTTTCTAACATATTTATAAGATGATTTCTTTGTTGCTTTGTATGTCCCTCCCCCACAGTATAACCCCTGCTTTCACTGTATTTGATGTAGGTATAATTTGTGGAGGGGAAGGGGAAAAACAAATCGTTTAAATAGGGATACAGGTGGACCCATTGCAACAATGAGATGTACAAGTCGTTATGTCAAAAAAACGAACTTTACAACTTTGGTGGGGGGGGGAGCGGGGGAGGGGAAGATTGGGTGGAGAGGTGGGGGGGGATGGGAAGGGGAAACAAAGGAGGAGGCTACAATGCTTGGTAAGAAATGTACTCATTATCTTGCCCATGTAATTGTAACCCTTCTGTATATTATTTTCACAATAAAAAAAAACAAACTTTAGGATTAAAACTCTTGGAAGCCAACCTGTAGATACATGATAGGGTACACAATCTCTGTGAGTCTCAATATAGTCATCCTGTTCCCTATGCCACAACATGAACTACCTATTGTAGCATCTTGGATCCATTATCTTGAATTTTAAAATGACATTTACAACTTGGTTCAAAGGACAAATATAGTTTTTATTGCATATGTTGATTTCTCATATTACAACAGACATTTTGTATTTGAAACTGCCTGCTGCTTGATTAAAATAAATAAAAGAAATACAACAAAAAGGGGGGTAAATCTTCCGACAAAACACTTTTTTACAGTTTGACTTAGATACAGGAGTCAAGAATAATGGAAGACTAAAAGCTTTTTCTTTACTCCCCTCATAAAAAAGATTAGAGTAATCTAAAGGTAATCTTTAAGGCAATCCTTTCTCTCACCAAAGAGAGTTAGAATTCTTTCTTCCTTTATTTAGTTAATTTAGTAACAAACAATATATTCTTTTCTAAAAACAGAACAGTTCATGTAAGCTTCACTTCCCTATGAAATAGGTATTTTTATCTCCAAGGAGACACAATCCTTAATGTCATGAGGCTGCTTTTCTAATGTTAGAAACAAACATCAAACAATATCAAAATGTACAACTGCATTTATGACCACAGTTAGAATGGAGATGAACAAGGTGTTACTGTGCTGCCTGTGAAGTAACAGTTGTCTTATCTAGGGTAGTTTTTCTGAGGAAGTATCTGTAGAGATCAAAGAATCAGCAAGTTTTAATGATAACTGATCTTATTAAGACCTATTGAAGAGAATTATAAGAAGTTAGTGTATGGCTTACATTCCAAGAAGGCCAAATATGGCTATTTGGTTTATGGTCTTTTTTGTCTGTTTGTTCAAGAACAGGACTCAAACTCAGTACCCACTGCTTTTGCTCACTGGCTAGTGCTCTACCAACTGAGCCATGTCTCCAAATTCTAGTTTATAACCTTCCAAAAGTCTCAAAGCAGAAGGAAGAACATAATGGAATTTTCAATAAGAGTCTGCAGAAGAGACAACAGGCTAATGTGTTTGAAGCAGGGAGAACCAAGAGAAGCATGCTAAAAGTCGAAGGTATGGCCTTGAAATTCACAGAAGTTTCTAGGTCAGATCAAAAGAAACTGCTGAAGTTA
Organism: Dipodomys ordii; assembly: GCF_000151885.1. Classification (NCBI taxonomy): domain Eukaryota; kingdom Metazoa; phylum Chordata; class Mammalia; order Rodentia; family Heteromyidae; genus Dipodomys; species Dipodomys ordii. Next base: position 2,915,637 of record NW_012267278.1, on the reverse strand, counting down.
GGGAAGGAGGATATTAAGATTTGTGGATATTTTTAAATCAAAAGAACATAAAATAAAATGCATTGTCTCACTCCCATCCTGCCACTACCTGCCGGGTTTCCACCACAGGTAATTAATTTCAGCCTTATTGTGTAGTACATTAATTCCAGATATAAATACACAGACATGTCACCAGACTTCTTTCTTATACAGAAGATAGTACGTTATACTAGTGTTACAGTGCCTGATTTTTTAAAAAATTAATGTACTTTTTTGTTATTCAGTTTTTCAACTTCCTAACATTCCAAGGTTTGTTCCATGGTTTGTTTTACCTGTTCCCTTAAGAATGAGAAGAAAATATACCAATTGTACTATGTTTACAGCTACAGACACTTTTATAAGTAGGAAGCTATATCAAACAGTAAATGCATTTTATAATTTTGACAGGGATAGATTCTACACTTCAATCAATAATATATGGAAACAATGTATGAAAAACTGGAGAGCCAAGTAAGTGGACGGGTGTATGTGCGCGCACACGCACGCACACACCAGTACTGAGACTTAAACTCAAGGCCTTGCACTCTTGCTTGGCTGTTTCACTGCAGGCTGGTGCTATATCACTTAAGCCAAACTTCCATTTCCAGCTTTTTGCTGGTTAATTGGAGATAAGAGTATCACTAACTCTTCTGCCCAAGATCTCAGCCTCCTAGTAGCCAGAATTAACAGCTGTGAGGCACTAGAGCCCACCACTTCTCTATTTTTACCAATGTGATAGGCCTAAAACTATTTATTAGTTTTGGGGTTTTTTTTTTTTATTTTGCCAATACTAGGGCTTAAACTCAGGGTCTGGGCATGGTCCTGAGCTTTCTATTCAAGACTAGCACTCTACCACAGGTTTTTTGATGGTTAATTAGAGATAAGAGTCTCACAGAGGGCTGGAAAGGTGGCTCAGTGGTAGAGTGCTAGCCTTGTATGCACTGGGTTCGATTCCTCAGCACCACATAAGCAAAAAGGAAAAAGCCGGAAGTGATGCTCTGGCTCAAGTGGTAGAGTGCTAGTCTTGAGCTGAAGAGCTGAGGGTCAGCGCCCAGGCCCAGAGTTCAGGCCCGACCACCGGACCAAAAAAATAAAAAAAAAAGTCTCACAGAGTTCGAACTGCTATCCTCATCTCAGCCTCCTGAGTAGCTAGGATTACAGGTGTGAGCCAACAGTGTCTCACTGTCTTATTGTTTTAATTTGCATTTCTTTCCTTTAGGTAAGGCTAAGCATCCCAACCTTCCATATAGTTGAGAGTCACTTATACTTCCTTTTCTGTCAGCTATCTATTGATGTGTCGTTTGCTCATTTTTCTGATAGTTACGTATTTGTGTATATGTTCATTTATGATAAAAGTGGCAATTTTTTTCCTCAAGTTTTCTTTCTTTGACTTTGCTTATGGTAATACATAATTTTAAGGGCAAATTTATAAATCTTTTGACTTTAGTATTTTGAGTTATAATTTTAGTCTTTATAACTCTACAGTGATAATTAAATTCTTCTATAAAAATGTTTTCACGTTTTTATGCTGAAAGCTCTGACCTATCTGGAGTTTATCCAAGTATAGGACATGTTATATGGACTTTGTGTTCTCTCTTCCAGATGGCTACAAAAATGTACCAATGTAACTTATTACAGTCTATCCTTACTCCTGCTAAGTTGTCATACTTTCTAGTCTACCTCCAAAGTTTTGTCAAGTTTTATGTCAATGTTTTCACATCTGGAAATATCAGTTTTCAGGTATGGACCCCTTGCTCAAGGTTTTTCTCTAGTTTTCTAGTGTGGTTTTTTTTTTTTTATTGGGTCACTTTGTAAATTAAATGTGGGAGAACTGATACTTTATGATGCTAAAACTTCTTGGTCAAGAACATGTGTGTGTGTGTGCGTGCGTGTGTGTGTCTGTGTGCGTGTGTGTGTGTGCGTGTGTGTGTGCGTGTGTGTGTGTGTTTAAATAGAGTTATTTCTACTTCTATTTTCATATCCTTCGAAAATGTGAGAAGTAGCCTGAGAAGAAGACTGAGTGAGGTTATATCAACATAGATATAACTGGAGAATATGGAAGGGTAAAACAAGAGAGTACAGAATTGAGTATTTCACCACTTATTCACTCAGATTAGACTGCACAGAGGTGCGAAAGGAATGGTCACAAAGTTGGGCTGAAGGGAGATAAATAAATCTATTAGGTTTAGTGATATGGAAATCATAACTGACCTTATTAAGACCTTTTTAAGAACTGTAAGACTAAAAGCCAGTGCATGGCTTATATTCCAATAAGGCCAAATATGGCTATTTGGTTTAAGGCTTTTAGAAGATAAATTGCCACTCATTTCAGAATATAACTGAATAGTAAGTTTTTCTTTTTTTTTTTTGCCAGTCATGGGGCCTGAGCTCTGGGCCTGGGCGCTGTCCCTCAGCTCTTCAGCTCAAGGCTAGCACTCTACTACTTGAGCCACAGCGCCACTTCTGGCTTTTTCTGCTTATGTGGTGCTGAGGAATCGAACCCAGGGCCTTATGCATGCAAGGCAAGCACTCTACCACTGAGCCACCTTCCCAGCCCCTTGAATAGTAAGTTTTTCTTAAAATGAAGTTCAAACATACTCTCAGAAGCAAGTTCTTGAGTAACTCATCAAAAAATGCACAGACCCAGAAAATTCTGCCAATAGGAGGAAACATCAGGCAGTAGACTAGGAAGAGCCAGAGAGAGCCAAAGGAGGAGCACAAAAGGATTTAACTTCAGAAAAGTAAATAGACTCAAATCAAGCACAACAGAAGAATACATAAAACATGTGGCTGCCCAAACTGGAAGCACAAGGCCCAGGTTGCTCAGAAATCCTTACTTCTGCCTCTGGTCAAGATAGTCCTCCTTTCCCCGCTTCTTCCCTCCCTCCTTCTATTTGATCTCAAATCTTAATCATGGTTGCTTCTCTGGGTTACAGCTAACAGAGGCCTTTGAGTTTCCTCAGGTAAGAAAATAAAGGTATTCATAGTATCTTTGCCAGTATTAACAAAAGGCATAGCATGAGGATGTAGCAAGAGGGGTTAGGAAACAGAAGGCTCAATAAAACCATGACAATGCCTTGGTTAGAACCATACTGAGGATCTATAAGGCCAACAGAGAATGCCCCACCAGAAACTCCAGAAACCTAGGTTGATGATATATGATGGGCATGGGATGGCATTCAAGGAATATAGTAACAGAACCTTTGGTTTACTTGTTTGAAACAGGATCTTACTACATAGTCTACAGTGTCCTCAAACTAGCTCTGTGGCCCAGATTGACCTCTAATTTGTGATTAAACCCTCGAAGTGCTGGGATTACAAGTGTGCACCACTATGCTCAGTCTAATTAAAGATATTATCTGGCTCAGAAAGAAAACTATATGATTTTTACATCATGATTTTTTGTTGTTGGTGGTTGTTGGTCATGGGGCTTGAACTCTGGGCCTGAGCTCTGTCCCTCAGCTCTTTAGCTCAAGGCTAGTGCTCTACCACTTGAGCCACAGCACCACTTCCAGTTTTCTGGTGGTTTACTGGAGATAAGAGTTTCACAGCCTTTCCTGTTTTGAACCAAGATCCTCAGATCTCAGCCTCTTGAGTAGCTAGGATTACAGGTGTGAGCCACTGGTGCCCAGCTTACATCATGATTTTACCACTTATAATTGAATCAAATAAAACTAGGAATCTCAAATGGACTTGATTAATGGAACATACACAATTTTTTATTTTTTTACTGTTATTATAAAGATGATACAGAGAGGGGTTACAGTTACATAGGCATTGTCTACAATTCTTTTTGGACAATGTCATCTATCTCTTCCCTCACTCTCCTAGTTTTCCCTCTTACAAGCTGTATAGTTTATTTTCAACATAGTGTCTAGTGAGTTCCACTGCTGCATCCATTCACACTTTGTCCCTCCATTTTTATGCCCCCCTTATTCTCCCAAAGACAGATAAATGAGCAAACAAGACAAAAAGAAAACAAAACAACACCAAAGAACAAAAACCTCTTATTTCCATTTCCTAGGGTCATTTAGATAAATATTATTTTATATGATCAGATGCACATAGGCATTGTACCTTTGTGGAACACATACTTTTTAAAAGTATAGTTTCTGTATATTTCTTCGAAATAAAGAATGTCCATGCCTACCTATGCCATGCCATGCCAAAACCAATTATTCCCACATGAAAAACCAGACTGATAACTTTCACCTTCCATTTTAACAAGATTTGGGCCAAAAATGAAAAAAAATCCTAGCATAAAAAAGTGCATTAGTTCTAGATCCTTTCTATCTGCTACTAGCTACCTAGAACTATAGGTATTTTCATTGTTACAGAGTAATGAAAAACACTGGTAGGTGTTCATGAACCAACTCCTTCTGGTTTATAAAAAAGGGTCTATTCTCAGACCAGAGTTGTTACTCTTTGATTGCTAATGATACTAAGCAAGATCAGTAGACTCAATTAAAATCATTGAGGTAAAAGTGGAGGAGAAGAAACAACAAGGCGCCTGAAATAGAGAAGACAATGAATAACTCCTTAGTGGAGTTCTGTCTAGATGACTGGTTATAAATCAAGTTCTATACTATTTTGACAAGCACATACATATTTGGACACACACACATCTCTTGCAAGGCTACACAAAACAAATGCCCACCTAACAAAGTAGTACTCAAAAAAACCTATGTCAACAAACAAAATTTTTCTCAACAGATAAGTTTAATAGTGCACGGTTCTAAATCATTCTGTAAAACGAATGCCATTGTCTTTAAGTGGTAGAATCATTATATTATATATGTTACATATTATACACACACACACACACACACACACACACACACACACACACACGGACAGGGGACACTGCACCAGAGATCTTCATTAACTTAGAATCTATTCTCATGAATCAATTCTCTATAAGATGTTATCTCATGAAACAATTAGAGCTGGCTAGTTTTGCAGTTTAATTTATACACCCTCTTTTTGGAACCAGAAGAAATAAAAGGAAATATTAAGGAAATGTGGTTGTTCTTGGGGGCAATGTTCTTATTTCTTTACAGAATTATAACTGTGCTATTTCTTACCACAGGAGTAGGGAACAAATCACATATTAGTCCACTATGGTGATGCTTTATTTATTGTTCGTAGGAGGAATACATTTTATTCCCATGATAAAACGACAGAACTCTGTTCTCAGGAATGTGTCTAGCCCTTATTTCAAGGGAAAAAAATCATAAACACAATATTCTAAGTTAAATCAGGCAAGATGGGGGACCATGAGCCATGAAATGGGAAACAAACAGGAAAGAGACAGGGCAGAGGCATTTAAAGGTAATAAATATGATAGCAATTGAGAAGATGAACAGTTCGTGTTGTTTATGATTACAGACTGATTATTCCTCTAAGTGCAAAGGCCATCCAATAAGTCATATCCGGGCTGATTTGTTAGCAAGGTACTTTCACCAGATAATAAATTAGAATGTAATTAAAGTGCATTCTGTCTGTTTATCATGGACCAAGATGGCTTAGTATAATTCTCAATTATCTGCATGAATACACAACATGACAGCATGGGGAATAAACCTTCTAGCAAAGGGCAACAAATATCATAGAAGGCTGAAAAAATTACTAGATTTTTTTCTAGTTCTTTTAAAAAAACTGTTTCCAATTTTAATAAATTATTATGACTTGAACCCAATTAATTTGGCACTTACTTTGGCACAATAAGTCATAGAGTAGTTCTGAACTCACAAGTCCTCAAACTTCTTAGTTCCTTAGTAATTTGTTAAGAAAAAAACATGTAAAAAAATAACTGGATATCACTAAAAACCTTCATAATGTAAAAAAATTTAAGTATAGAGAAATCAGAAGAATCACAAAGTAAGAAATATCAACATTCAAAGTTAAAAACTTGTGTTTATAAAGAGCAGAGTAGCATAAAGGTGACAGTTTTACTATATAAAGATCTCATAAAGAAAAATAAGGGGCTCAAGTGAGTGAAAGCAGGAAGCCCTGAGTTCAAGCCCCAGTCTCAACAAATATTACTAACAATATAATGTAGCTCATCAAACAAATGAATAAAACACAAGGATAGAGGCATAGTATTCAAATAAATTATGTTTAAGCCAAAGTAACATTTTTCACATAATTAGTAAAAGTCTTTTTAGATGCTAATGGCCAAAAGTGGCAAAAACACAGTGACACTTGCACTTCCAAATACCACTAAGAGTGTCACAAATTGGTTAGGACTCTTCAAAAATGCAATCTGCCAATTCAAATTAAACACTATGAAAAATTTTCAAATTTTACTTCAGTACTTACTCATCATGGAATCTATCTAATAAAAACTGCTTTACACATTGATTAATCAGTAAGAATCAATCTGAAACAAAAAAATCCAACAAGGTAAAGACATGAATACCATACAATCCAATGTATGATAAAAACACAGAACCAATATTACATAGCTATTCAAAATGATGATTAATGAGCTTAAGAAGGATAGAATATTGTATGTATGAGAGAGAGTGAATTTAATCAAAGTACATTATATGTTTGTATGGAAATACTACAATGAAACCTCTTCATATAGTATATTTATGTTAATAAAAATATACAGAAGAAAAAAAGCAAATTGCATTGCGCCACTGTTATACACAAGTAAAAATGTGTTTTAAAGAAAACTGGGAAGAAAATCAGACATGATCATCATTTTATTATGGTAGTACTGTAAGCCGAATAATTGACTCTTCAAAATGTCCATGCCCATGAAGAAACTAGGGAAAGTTAAGTAAGGGGTGATATTGTCTAGAAGAAGAATGTACGCATTACCTTAACTGTGAAATGGTAACCCATCTATACAACACCTTAATAATAACAATAAAATTATATTTTTAAAAATGTCCCTGTCCGTGTCCTGTGAAAGTTGCTTTACTTGGTAAGAGGAACTTTTGTTATTACAGTGCTAGGAATTGATTGAACCCAATACCTTAAGCATGCTAGAGAAGCACTCTACTACTTCGCTACACCCAGAGCCCTAACAGGAGAAATTTTACAAAGGTGACTGTGAAGGATTTTGAGATGAGATTATCCTAGATTATCTGGACTGCCCCTATAAAATCACACGGTGATTTTATAACAAGCAAGCAAGTGGGTCAGAGTCAAAGCATATGTGGTGACAGGACAGAGGGTAAAGTGAAGTAGTCAGTGATGGAGTTTGAATTCCTCTAGAGGTAGGAAATAGGAATAAATAGATTCTGCAGTTAGTCTTCAGGAGAATGCATATGTCTTGAATTAGCTCTGAAAGATTCACTTCAGGCTTCTGACCACCTGCATATAAATTAATAAACTTTTTTTTTTTGGTCAGTCGTGAGGCTTGAACTCTGGGCTTGGGCGCTGTCCTTGTGCTCTTCTGCTCAAGGCCAGTGCTCTACCTCTTGAGTCACAGCACCACTTCCGGTTTTCTAGCGGTTTATTGTGGATAAGAGTCTCATGAACTTTCCTGCCCAGGCTGGCTTTGAACTGCGATCCTTAGATCTCAGCCTCCTGAGTAGCTAGGATTACAGGCGTGAGCCACCAGCGCCTGGCTAAATTAATAAACTTCTAATAGTTTGGTCGTATTTTTAAGCCACTGAAATTTTGATAATTTGGTATAGCAAAAATAGGAAACAGAAGACTGACCTTCTTAATCTGTGTAATACTTCATATAACTTGTGTTTGTGCGCTCTAATATAAAAGTTTAGCTTGAATTCAAGACTCTACATGAAAACCTACTTGCTACAGAGTTCTCAATCTCAACTTTATGTTAGTATCTAGTAATGCGCTTAGGGAGAGAGGGAGCCAGAGAATGAACACCAATGCTATGCCTTCTCCCCTATCCTCTGCGATTGTGATTGAACTGTTGTTCAATTCAAACATCAGTGTTTGTTAAAACTCCCACATGCTAGCATGAGTTTCCCTAACTAAAACAAAAATGTAAATCAACAAAAAACCAGGTTTGTTTTTTTTTAATTCTGCAAAAAAAAAAAACCACTCAAGGACAATCTGTATTAGCTTAGATTTAGGACTGAGACTTGTGTCCAAGTTTAACTGACACTTCATCAATATAAAAAATTAAAATCACTAACTCAATGTTGTTCAACTGTAGAGTTCAAGACTTTAGCCATACAATTCTCCAAAAGAACGGTTCTGATTTAGCTATTATCAAGTATCTATGTTCAAATTAGAGCAATCCACATAATAATTGTGCTTCCTTTACTTTTTTTCTAACACCTGATTTTATTTTAAAACTACAAAAATTATGTAAGATTAGTTTTTCAATTTTTGAGTATGTCTTTGAAATAGTATACACTCGCCATACAAAAGAGTCTCTCAAAGTCCTCTGATAATGTGCTCTTTTACTTCTGTTTTTAAAGTTTCTTGCTTTTGTACTGGCTAAAATTTGTGATCCTCCTTCTTCAGTATCCTGAGTGCTGGGATTACAGACATGTACAAGCACACATGCTTGATAATATAGGAGGTTTTGGGTTGTTTTGCTTTGTTGTTCTGTTTTTTTGGTGCTAGGGGTCAAACCCCAAGCCTTGTACTTGCTGGGCCCACACTCCACCTCTGACCTAGATCTTATTTTTTGCAATCAGTCTCACTACATACCTTACGCCAGGCTGGAACTCATGATCCCCTGTCTCTGCCTCCCAAAAGCTGAGATTATAGGCATGTAATCTGTAGCTAGATACACTTTATACAATATATCTGTATAGGAAGTGGTACTGTGGCTCAAGTGGTAGAGCACTCGCCTTGATCTGAAGAGCTGAGGGACAGTGTCCAGGCCCAGAGTTCAAGCCCCACAACTGACAAAAAATAAAATAAAAAAATATATATAGCTGTATATACTTCATATTATATATGTATATTATATATGTGTATGGATATATAAAGTAATTATACCACCAAAAGGCTTGAAAACATGTTTCTAAAAGTCATGTTTCCTCTATTTTCCAAGTAGCAAGTTCATACACTTACAAAAAAAACCCTTATGCATTGTAGTATGTTTATAAGCAAAACAGAACTTAGAGTTTTCAAATATGAGAGTCTACATGATGAGAAATCACTAGCAGTCACATATATCTCTTGGTTAATTCACAGCATCATCTCATATTCTTTCAGCAACAAAATCCACATATGAAAGACATTGCTATCAACCATGTGTGTCCAAAGATTGATCTCCATAGCAACTGTAACTCTGCCACATGTAGTGTCTAAGGCATCAGAGTTAACACTGCATGCATGCAGAGCACTGGTATTATGTAGTGCAGATTGTGGTTGCTGTAGAAACCTAAACCCAAGTCCCTAACAAGTGAAGAAAAGGAAAACATGAGGGTCCTTGAGAAGTTACCCATTTACTCTTTTGCTTTCAAGAAGGAGGATACCATTCTAAACACTCTATAATAGTCTTGCACTGATAGGACTAAAGGAAATTTTCCACAAAAATGACTTTAAATGACAGAAAGTCTATTTAACATTAGGAACAACTTCCTATTAAAAAAAAAAAAAACTCCCTCCCTTTTGCTACCAAACTGGATGTTTAGAACTTACTCTAACAAAGTACTGTCCCTTTCTCCTAATCACAGCCAGAACCAGTCTCATACAAACAAAATGGAGATGGCCAGCCTTTACCTGATATATAAAAAATACCCAATTAATGAAATACAATGAAAAATTTCCATATGTGTGTATTGTCCAATCAGAGTAAACCTATCTATTTACTCATTTATCATTTCTTTATGAGAACAATGTTAAAATTCCTTATATTTAATATTTAATAATATAGAACAATGTATTATATATATTTGATATATAATATATTATATGTATATACAGTACATTAGTAATATATATATAGTCACTCTACTATGAAAAAGAACATCAGAATTTCTTTTTGTTCAATAAGAAATAGAAAGAGACATTTAGAAAACACACCAACAACCCTACATCCAGGGAAGGAACAGCCCTCCTAAGGAAATATTTTCTTTTTCTTTTTCTTTTTTTTTCATCGGTCATGGGGCCTGAACTCTGGGCCTAGGCACTGTCCCTCAGCTCTTCAGCTCAAGGCTAGCACTCTACCACTTGAACCACCACTTCTAGCCTTTTCTGCTTATGTGGTGGTGAGGAATCGAACCCAGGGCCTCATGCACGTGAGGCAAGCACTCTACCACTGAGCCACCTTCCCAGCCCAATATTTTATTTTTCAATCAGCCCCAGACATTAGGCAAAAGTTCCAGAAGCTTCAGAAGTGCCTTCATGATGTATAATAATCTAGATTTGGGGGGAGGGGAAAAAGGGACAGGTGAGGAAAAAATGAGCCAAAGTATGGCAGCCATAATTGGGAAAGCCTTCAAAGGCCCTAGAACATCTGAGAGGGAGAAGGACAACAAGCCTGGAAAGTTCACTTGCCACAAATATAAAAAGCCAGAGCAGATGGGAGGGGGAAACAAGGAGGAGGCAACAATGCTTGATAAGAAATGTACTCGTTATCTTGCCCATGTAATTGTAACTCCTCTGTACAGTATTCTCACAATAAAAAATTAATTAATTAATTAATTTAAAAAGCCAGAGCATTTCACAAAGGACAGCTTGGTCCCCCTCCCAGTCCCTGCTGCCCCTGCTCCAAAATGGGAGAGGAAGCATGGCAATGAAGACTTCAGTCCCTACTCCCCAGTGAGAAAGGCAGCTGACCAAGACTAATTTCAATAACATATTCAAAAATAAGACTAGGAGGATGAGGATTCCCTTTTGCAGCCCCTGCAGAGACTATATTTCTTATAAGGAACCTTGAATATTCATATATGTCCTGGGTAACCAAATTCCATTTCTGTTGGATATTGGACAACTTATTTCAGTCTACTCACTTACATGGGAAAGTCTCCTTCCACACTACAATTATAAATGGTGTCAAAGGAAAAGAAATAACTGAAGGCATGGCTCAAATGTCTAGCAAGAACAAGGCTCTGAGCTTAATCTCCAGTACTGCAGAAAAAAAATAAACCAACAAACAAACAAGCTACAATTTCACCCCTGATATGCCTTGCCAAACAGGGAATCAGGCAGTTTTGTATAAATTCCCCATCTTTACAATACAAATTCAAAAATACTGTAAAAATGGCTTCAAATTAAGCAAAACAGAATACATAAGAATTTCATATTTCAGGCTGGGAAGGTGGCTCAGTGGTAGAGCGCTTGCCCTTGCATTCATGAGGCCCTGGGTTTGATTCCTCAGCACTACATAAGCAGAAAAAAAAAAGTCAGAAGTGTTGCTGTGGCTCAAGGGGTAGAGTGCTAGCCTTGAGCTGAAAAGCTGAGGGACAGTGCCTAGGCCCCAGGCCCCACAACCGAACCCCCCCAAAAAAAATAATTTCATATTTCAAGCCGGGCGCCAGTGGCTCATGTCTGTAATCCTCTAGCCACTGAGGAGGCTGAGATCTGAGGATCACGGTTCAAAGCCAGCCCAGGCAAGGAAAGTCCATGAGACTCTTATCTCCAATAAACCACTAGAAAACTGGAAGTGGCGGGTGCTGTGGCTCAAGTGGTAGAGCACTCACCTTGAGCTGAGGAGCTGAGGCATAACACCAAGCCCAGAGTTCAAGCCCCACGACCGACAAGAAAAAAAAATTCATACTTCATACAGAAGCTCTTTCTCAAATTTCCTGTGAGTCATTAAAGAATTTAAGATCAACCTCATCCCTACTGGAGGCAATTAGCATTAAAATATCTGTAAAGGGAAGACATGGCCTGACCATTGCATCTGACCCAGAAACAGATGAATCTAGGTTGCCATCTTACTATAACTGTCAAACTAATAATGTGGTTTTTATATTTGACAGGTATATTCAATATGTTAAACCTATAGCCTTTACATTTTCTTAATATTTTAAGATTCCTTTAAAAAGAAAACTCTGTTAATTTAACCTCTTGTTTTCTTATGCTGGTCCTGGGACTTGAACTCAGGGCCTAAATGTTGACCAGGAGCTTTTCTGCTCAATGCCACTCTTCTACTACTTAAGCCACAGGTCCATGTCCAGCTTTTTTTTTTTCATGTCCAGCTTTTTGTGTTTAATTGGAGATAAGAGAATCTCACAGTCTTTCTTACCTTTCAAATGGTGATCCTCATATCTCAACCTCCTCAGTAGCTAGGGTTACAGGTGTGAGCCACCAGCACCCAGCTTGATGAGTATTTGTTCTCAAATTCTAATTAAATTTATGATACTGTAACAATAACTTCTTTTCACACTATATATTATAGTTAAAATTTTGTCACAGGGGCTGGGAAGGTGGCTCAGTGGTAGAGCGCTTGCCTTGCATGCATGAAGCCCTGGGTTCGATTCCTCAGCAGCACATAAGCAGAAAAAAAAAGCTGGAAGTGGTGCTGTGGCTCAAGTGGTAGAGTGCTAGCCTTGAGCTGAAGAGCTGAGGGACAGCGCCCAGGCACAGAGTTCAGGCCCCACGACCGGACCCCTCCCCCACAAAAAAATTGTCACATTCTGAATGCTCACAGTACGTTCCTGTGTGGCTAGCAAGTTTCCTCCCATAATTGTAATCAATTCTGCTATAATTTAAGTGCATTTTCTCTTGCTTTGTCTTCAGGAAATGTTGACCCCTATCTTCAATTCAGTAAGAATGATATGTAAGATGAATACCTTGATCTAATTAAAGTAGCAACTAAGGCAAAGATTAAGTAAAGGACCTTTAGGTTAGTAAAAGCTTTACTACAATGAAGGATTTCTGTGGCAAATATATAGGCAATAGGAAACACATTTAGATTATAGGCCCAACACAAAGGAGTCAGTTAGCTCAGTTAACTGAAACAACTCAAATGGTGATAGAGAACATATCCCATCTCTAGAGGAAGCCATTGTAACTTGATACCAGCGGACCAAGGTCATGAGGAAACCAATGCAGTAATGTCATAACTCCACATGTTTTGGAAAGACAAACATTATTTGGAAGGATGAGCAAAAGAGATATAAGGAACATAGAGAGAGAGGGAATGTTTAACAAAAGTGTTGACACTTAAGCAGAGCTTACCAAGTATGAATGTAGAAGGTTGTTTCCTGTGGTTTCAGCTTAAGGTGGAAAGTGAAAACAGAAAAAGCAGCTAGAGAAGAAGACATATGAAAGCTGAACTTTATCATACAGAACATGGAAGCTTCTGAAAAGTTTAATAGGGTTCCACATCACAGAAAAGGATTATTATCTATCTTTAGAACAGATAAAGAGGCAGGAACCTTGTTTTTTTAATCCAGAAAGTTAGACTAGGGGCTGGGAAAGTGGCTCAGTGGTAAAGTACTTGCCTTGCATTCATGAGACCCTGGGTTCCATTCCTCAGCACCACATAAGCAAAAAGAAAAAAAAACCTGGAAGTGGCGCTGTGGCTCAAGTGGTAGAGCACTAGACTTGAGCTGAAGAGCTGAGGGACAGCGCCCAGGCCCAGAGTTCAGGCCCCACGACCTGACCCAAAAACAAAAACAAAAACAGAAAGTTAGACTAGGCAGTACTACCTCCAAGCACTCCCTTAGGTCGTTAACCATTGAGACATCTAAGTCCTGGCATCCTTGCATTATCAGCAGTGGCTCCCTAAGCAGATAGCAACCAAATATAAAGGAAGATTTTTCTTAGAGCTATCATCCCCCTAAAATGTTTCCCCTTCATTATTGACAAAGATTTTTTTTAAGTGCTCCTATCTTATTCATTGCTAAAATGACTTAGATTTTACATAATCTCATAACATAGATTACCCTCACTCACCTAAGAGATTCTTAGTCTGGGTTTTTTTTTTTTTTTTTAACGCAACCACTGTAGCACTTATATTGAACTTCTTTCTTCAGAACAAGAGTTTTTTTAGAAAAAAAAATTCTAATAAATTCAGGGCCACAGACTAACCAGTCCCCTTTCAACTTCCTACCTCATTAGTTGAGCCAATTTTACTTGAAATTCATTAATGAAAATACAATCAACTCTAATGCAAAATTAATCTATATTTTGCTTCAGGAAATATGATTGCTTCTATCAAGGATACTTCCCGTTGTCTAATTAGGGAAGAGGAAAGAAACTTACTTGGGCTCTGTTACCTAAACATTTCTTTCAATGAGCTTCACAAGAAGATATATTTCATAAGATAAGACACTATTCCAATTTTGTCTAATAAGCAAACTCTAGCTCTAAGTAGTTAACTTGTCCAAATAGCAGATAGTTAATGACCGAGCAGGGCTGCGGGTAGACCTGTCTGCTTCCCAAACTGTTCTTTCCATTATGCCACCTGATTTTAACTGCTATTTCTAGTCATGATCACAATACTTAGTTTCCATTATACACTGCAGCCTTCCTTCAAATCTTCATCTACAATACTTTTGTGCAATACTAAAACTATCTTTCAGAAAACTAGAGAGGGATGACTAACCTAAGATCACAGACAAATGACTAGGCACAGAAAATAGCTAATATTTATGAAGCACTTAGGCCAATCATGCTATAATTTGTAATCCTCATTACAATCCTGAGAGACAGGTAGTAATAGTACCATCTCTTTTACAAATCATGAATTAAGACTCAAAGAATTCCACAGCATATACAGCTAGAAAATGGCAGCACTGACATTAAAATTTGGAGACTGATAGGTTCACAGTCCATATTCACGCTTTGTTCTGATGGTATTGGGTTTTGGAACACCTCCTCATGCAGGCCTCATGCAGGCAAGGTACTACTTGCAACCCTCTTTGCTTTAGTGATTTTTTTTCAGGTAAAGTCTCATGGTTTTTTGTTTTTTTTTCCCCAGGGCTTGCCTCTGACCATGATCCTCACACTATGCCTCCTCATGGCTGGATGACATCACCACCACATCCAGCTTTTTGGATGAGATGGATTCTTGCTAACTTTTTGCCTGGACTAACCCTGCACTGTGATCTTCCTCTTCTTTGCCCCCCAAGTAGCTGGGATCAGAGACATGAGACATCATGCACAGCCAAGACAATGCTGTCATATACAATATCGTATAGTAGGGTTTTTTCCCCAGTATAATTAAATTAAAATAAAATAAAAGAACAAAAATCTGCCTGCATTCCCAAACCCACTGTTGAATGAAAGTGGTAGAAGCAACTAATAGGTGACAAGGATATATCTACTAGGAATTCAAAAGAAATTTTTAATTGGATAATGGATACAGAGAAGTCAGAAACATATTAGGATCATGAAAATCCTCGGATTGTTCTCTCTGGGTCAAGCAACATTATTCTGCCAACTATTTAACTAAAAACTCTTTCTTTTTAAAAAAAATCAAAATTAAAAAAAAACTCATTCTATTAAATAGTAAAATTACCCAAGATGGGAAAGCTACATTCATTGTTTTCTTTGATCGATACTGTATTTTGGGAAGTTGAGACAGTACTAGGGTTTCAAATCAGGAGCTTCACACTTACTAGGCAGGCATTCTACTTGATCAACACCACCAGTTTCTTTATGCTCTGGTTATTTTTGAGATAGGGTCTCACTTTATGATGACCAGGCTGACTTGGACTATGAACCCACTATCTGTGCTTCCCACCATATTTAGTGTGACAGGCGTGTGCCACCATACCCAGCTACTAGTTGAGATGGGTCTTATGAATTATCTGCTCAGACTGGATTAGTAAGCCACCATACACAGCTGTGCAGGCATAGTTTTAATTTTTTTTAAGTTAAATTATAATGCTAGGACCAGTAACAGCAACTTTTTTTTTTTTTTGGTACATTATGGGGCTTGAACTCTGGGCCTGGGCGCTGTCCTTCAGCTCTTCAGCTCAAGGCAAGCTCTACCATCTGAGCTACAGCACTACTTCCAATTTTTTGGTGGTTTATTGGAAATAAGAGTCTCCAGCCTTTCCTGCCTGGGCTGGCTTTGAACTGCAATCCTCAGATCTCAACCTCCTGAGTAGTTAGGATTATAGGTGTGAGCCACCAGCACCTGGCTAAATGTGGGGGTGAGGGTGGTTTTTCTTTTAACAGCAACTTTTAGATGTTATTTCTGGAGCTACTTTCTAGGTAGTTAAAAATTAAACTATGTATACTCTACTGTCATAGAGTCATGCTTTTTTCTTTTTGGCAATACTGGGAGTTGAACTCACAGCCTCATACTTGCTCACCACCCCACAATCCTCTGGCTTTTAGTTTATGTTTTAGATGGGGTCTCCCACTTTTGTACATAGTATCCATCTATCTCTGGGATTACAGACATGGCCTATCACATCTAGTTCCTATGATGCCTGTTCCTAATCATAGTCACTACAGAATACAAATTCTGTGAGAAAATAAAAAGAATCCTTAAAGCAAATGAAGTAACACTGCAAAGAGATTCTGGGAGAAGAACAATTTTTAAAGCTTTTTTTTTTTTTTTTGGTTGGTCATGGGGCTTGAACTTGGGGCCTGAGCACTGTCTCTGAGCTCTTTTGCTCAAGGCTAGTGCTCCACCACTGTGTGCCACAGCACCACTTCTGGTTTTCTGGTGGTTTACTGGAGATAAGAGACTCATGGACTTTCCTGCCCAGGCTGGCTTTGAACTGCAATCTTCAGATCTCAGCCTCCTGAATAGCTAGGATTACAGGTGTAAGCCACTAGCACCTAGCTAAAGCTATTTTTTTTTTTTTGGGTCCGGTCGTGGGGCCTGAACTCTGGGCCTGGGCGCTGTCCCTCAGCTCTTCAGCTCAAGGCTAGCGTTCTACCACTTGAGTCACAGTGCCACTTCCAGGTTTTTTTTTCTTTTTGCTTATGTGGTGCTAAGGAATCAAACCCAGGGCCTTGGGCATGCAAGGCAAGCACTCTACCACTGAGCCAACTTCCCAGCCCATAGCTAAAGCTATTTTTAAGCACGTGTTAAAATGAAGTTATGGTACACAAAATACAGAAAAAGAAAGCAAGCAAGAAGGAAGGAAGAAAGGAAGAAAGAAAGGAAGGGAGGGACAGACCTGGCAATGAACTTTCTTTGGTAGGCCATAGAATGAGAGGTGAGTGCAGCTGTACTGTACAAACTGTAGACTTATCTTCTAATAAGCATTCGGACAGCAACAGCTAGCTAAGCGTTAATGGTTAGTACTATTATTTAAACAAGTATAGAATAGCTATTTTGGAAAAAACAAAAACAAAAGACCAACTAATGAGCCTCCAAGGTATTTGTATAAAAGAGTAAACTCTGAATCCTATACAACAATAAACGACAATTATGTAATACAATGTTGATGAAAACAACTGACAATACAGTAGTACTGAGCAAGATGAGAACAAAAATGTGTCTGAATCTACCTAACTTGTCAGTATCCTATTCACAAAGAGTTAAAAGCACAATCAACTCATTGAGCTCAGAATTAAAACCATAAATTACTTAGTACTCTCCATCCTTCAGGAACATAGAGACCCTTTTAAAGGGTAAAGATCTGGGAGCTACATCACTGCACTGGACATAGAAGAAAAAGAACTAAGCAACCCAAAGACAGCAATGAGAAGGGAGGAATGAGAGGGAAAGAGGGAACAGCTTACACTAAGCAAAAGGAAAGAAATGGAAACATTACCTGATGTGGAAGAAATAATTGTATTGTCAAAGCTCATGCAATTCACAAACTTTATGGACCATGATAAAGACAATTTGCCTTGTGAAGGTTAAAATGTGTTTGTGACTTTAACTAAATATCACTATTCCACAATAATGTGAAATATGTGAAATTTATGTAACCACCTAATCTCAATTAAAAAAAAAAAAAAGAAGCCGTCCTACTCAGGAGGCTGAGTTCTGAGGATCATGGTTCAAAGCCAGGCCTGGCAAGAAAGTCCATGAGACTCATCTCCAATAAACCACTCAGAAAACCCAAAGTGGTGTTGCGGCTCAAGTTGAGCCAAAGAGCTGAGGGGCAGCAACTAGGCCCAGAGTTCAAGCTCCACAACTAACCAAAAAAAAAAAAGTGAGAGAAGGGATGGGTTAGGAACGATGGGTGACAATGTTGTGGATACCTTGGATTCATATACTGTTTTGTAGAATGGGAACTTCTTTGTACAACTATTTAAAGATAAAAAAAATTTTTTGGGGGGGTCTGGTAGTGGGGCCTGAACTCTGGGCCTGGGCACTGTCCCTCAGCTCTTCAGCTCAAGGCTAGCGCTCTACCACTTGAGCCACAGCGCCACTTCCGGCTTTTTTCTTTTTGCTTATGTGGTGCTGAGGAATCGAACCCAGGGCCTCGAGCATGCAAGGCAAGCACTCTACCACTGAGCCACCTTCCCAGCCCCAAGATAAAAAATGTTTTTAAGTTTAAAAAAAAGAAACTGCTACAAAAAAAGAATTAATGTAAAATCCAATAATAAAGATCTATTTTCTTGTTAACTTTGTTACTATGCTTTGAAAGACTAAAAATGTTCATTGTGTATGCAATGTTACATTGTGTCATAAATTTTGTGACTTAAAGTGGAATGCTTGAGTTTTTTTCCTTATCTTACGTATTTTGGCTGATATAATAATTGTTGAAAAATCTTCATGAGAAAATCATGGGAATAACTTATTTTTGAAATGTTACAACTCAGTGACTTATAGACTGTTCATATACCATTAATATCTACACCCAAATTGGGCTTCATATATCACTAAGAACTACACTCATAGCCTGCAGTCCTAGCTACTCAGGCTGAGATCTGAGGATCAGGATTGGAAGCCAGCTTGCACAGCTGAATCCAAGAGACTCACCTCCAATAGCTAGCAATAAAGCTAGAATGGAAAGTCTGACTCATGTGGAAAAGCACCAAGTTTAAGGTAAAAGTACAAGTGTGTAAAGCCTGATTTCAAGTGCTTAGTATAGGCAAAAAATAATTTAATAACTCACTGGATTTGGGTATTGTGTATTCATATACTGTTCTGTCAAATTATGTTTGATATATGTAACAGTCAAGATTAGAAGCCTAGATACTTAGTATCATTTAACATATGTCAGAAACACATAGTAGGGTATTCTGCATGTGGTAGCTATGATATGAAATTGTGTTATACAACAAGATACATGTGCTAAATATATCCATCTTTTTTAATATCTATGAAACTTGAATATTAAGAAAATAGGAAAGACAGTATTGTAAGCAACACTTATGCTTGTAGCATTATTTAAGTGATACTTTAACCTGTCACATGATATGTTTAAACCCTCAAGATTTGGGCATAAATGTTATGTTCTTTCATGTATATATCTCAATAAAAAGTTTTAAATTGGAAAAAAAAAGATCTGGGGGCTAAAGAGATAGCTCAGTGGTACCATGCTTGGCTAGTAAACTCAAGGCCCTAGTTTTGATCCCCAGCAGCACAAAACACCAACAATAAGTTTAAAATTCATTTATTCAGTACTGCTTGAACCAGTTTTTACTACAATATTTAAATATATATATATATACAGAAATTATAAATTGTACAGTAATAGTTATTATACAACTAACAATAGTAGAAGTACAAGCTGAAAAACAAACTTACTCAAATTAACATTGACTTACTGTGACAAACTAAGATACTTAACAAACAAAATTGCTATCACCAATATGAAGCTATTGCTAACTCCCTTGGCACCAGTCCTTTGGAATTAGGGAAATAAGCCTGAAAGCAGAATACATTCTCTCCCATTCTGCCCTATTTAAATGTATGAACCCATTATTCATACAACATACTGCTCTTATATCTCATGGCTAAATCTAGAAGATCCTCTTTTCACCCCTCACACAGAAATAGCTTGGTGAGGGCCACATCACAGTCCCCATGATGACTTCAGTGGCTCTACCTCCTAGTGCTAAAATCTTGATTCAAGGAACTGCCACTGAATGGGCTCCCTGAAACCAAGAAGTAATGGGAAGGGTCTGGAGTAAAGTTGAGTCCAGGTTGTAGCAGTTACTTGCCAGAAACAAAGTGGGTTATCAGTAATCTTTATGCTTTGTTTTAAGAAGCACAATCCCTGTCTATACCTAAATGATCTGAACTCAAGAATTCAAATCAAGCCGGGCGCTGGTGGCTCACGCCTGTAATCCTAGCTACTCAGGAGGCTGAGATCTGAGGATCGAGGTTCAAAGCCAGCCCGGGCAGAAGAGACCATGAGACTCCTATCTCCAATAAACCACCAGAAAACCGGAAGTGGCGCTGTAGCTCAAGTGGTAGAGCGTTCACCTTGAGCTGAAGAGCT
>NW_012267278.1:2883596-2894441 GCF_000151885.1 Dipodomys ordii | reverse complement strand
AGATGCCCCTCAGTAGATGAATGGATCAAGAAAATGTGGTATATATACACAATGGAATTCTATGCCTCCATCAGAAAGAATGACCTTGCCCCATTTGTTAGGAAATGGAAAGACTTGGAAAAAATTATATTAAGTGAAGTAAGCCAGGCCCAAAGAAACATAGGTCCCATGGTTACCCTTATTTGCAATAACTAGTATATGTCTGAGACAAGCAGAAAAGGTCAGATAAGTTGACCTTAGGTGAAATGAACCCCAAGATAAGTATTCAAATGTTTTTTCTTTCATGCGATTGTTTCTAACATATTTATAAGATTACTTCTTTGTTGCTTTGTATGTCCCTCCCCCGATGGTATAACCCCTGCTCTCATTGTATTTGATGTTGGTATAATTTGTGGAGGGGAAGGGCAAAAACAAATCATTTAAATAGGGATACAGGTGGACCCACTGCAACAATGAGATGTACAAGTCCTTATGTCGAAAAACGACCTTTACAACTTTGGGGAGTGGGGGTGGGAAGGGGAAACAAAGGAGGAGGCAACAATGCTTGATAAGAAATGTACTCATTATCTTGCCCATGCAATTGTAACCCCTCTGTATAGTATTTTCACAATTAAAAAAAGAAAAAAATTATATTAATAAACAATAAATAAAAATTTAAAACCCTGAATGAAGTTCCCTGCTAATCTCTTTTGGAACTATATATCTCTTTTTAAAGTATTTTCCCAAATGGATCTCAAGCCATTTACCCAGATAATCATGAGAGAAAGAAAGGAAGAGACAGAGAAAGAGGGAGGGAGGAAAGGAGGGAAGTAAGGCAGGAAGGAGGGAGGGAGGGAGGGAGGGAGGGAGGGCAAGCAGTCAGGCAGGCAGGCAGAAAGAGTGGGGAGGGAGGGAGAAAGGGAGGAAAAAAGAAAGGATGAAAGAAAGAGAAAAGAAATGAAGGAAGGAAATACTCAATCTTCTTGCTTATTAGAAGCTGGATTTATACTAATGTTAATTCTTAGGAAATAATACCACAGGCTCATCGGCTGGACTGAGGATTTATAAGAGTTTTATACATGAGATGGAATTCGAATTCAACTTCTTACAACAGTCTTCATAAGAGCCCATACACATATCCTATATTTCAGAAATTCCTAAGTACTGTCAGAATCCCCACAGAGGCACTCTAATTGAACAGGAAGGATTATTATGTCAAAAAAAGAAAAAAAGTAGAAGCTGATCTTTCCTTATCAAAATCATTTTCTTTCTAAAGAAAAGATGAAATGCTGTTCTGCTACAAAGGCATAACAGATTGAGTGGGACACAAACTGCTTAAAGAAGCAAAGTGTAAATGACTTCCTTCCTCCCCCAAGTCTCTTACTGGACAATTTAAAATATATTTTTTTTCTATTCTTGAGTTTGAACTCAGGGCTTTGAGCTAAATTCAAACAGTAGAGTGTCTACCATTTGAACCATACCTCCAGCCCTTAAAAGATGTTTTAGCCTAAAATGATGTCACACTGACTCTGTGAAAAACCCCACAGAAACATAATATACTCCATAAGGTTTTGAAACCCGTGTCCATTTCAGTAAGCAGGTCAAGTAACATTTTTCTGTTGAGAAACAGCTCCCAGGTTGCTACTAGACTTCAGTGAAAACTGAAGAGAACATTCATGAAGTGACCATGAAGTCTTGACAGCCATTATTAGTCCTTTTTGGGGGTGGGGGGTGTGGGGAGGGGTAGTACTGAGATTTGAACTCTAGGCCTTGAATTTTACCTCTTTGAGCCAACCCTACTTTTTCCCATGCAAGGCTGGCACTGTATTTATCTGTACATATATATATGTACAGATATATACATATCTATACAGATGTTTATACATATATGTGTATACACACAAACACAATCACATGCACACACACACACACGCACACACACACACACATACACAAATGAGGAAACTAAGGCACAGAGAGTTTAAGTAAACTGCCTGAGATCATCACATAGCTTGGCTGTATAGAGCCAGGATGTAAACCTAAGGTTCACATTAATCAATCCAGCAAGGCTTTGATTCCAGAGCTCTTGCTCACTATACTTTCTCTCATGAATTACTGGATGGCAGCAACTGTTTCTTATTCTTGTTTGTACACCCCATGCCCAGAGCACCTCAAATATTTGTGGAATGAATTAAAATTTATAATTTTCTCCTAGTCATCCAAGAAAAAGTTTTTTTATAAATAATGTAGGGTTTCAGTCCGTAATTACAGAACTGAATCTAGAAAGGGTCTTTCATACACATGAAAGAGACTAAATTTAAATTTCTAATAATAAAGTCAAAGATATCTGAAGAATTTTACCATGTAAAAAGAACAACTAAGGTTTTTCAGGTAGCAAGTAACTAGTGAACTCAGAAACAAGAAGTCTCTCCTAAGGATTTAATCTTTTCTAAGAGAAAAGACAAAATGTCACAATTTGTCTACTATTACTATACACTAAAGAAATGCCATCTATCTAAATCTTAGAGAGCAAAGAGTTTTAAAGGCAAAAGCAAAAAGCCAGATCTGTGAAAAGTCATCAATGAAAATAAATAAAGCCACCTTACTCAAGGTAATCAGCAATGTTTAAACAACGAACATTTGATCAGTACATCTGTGGAAAAATGTTAGTTGTTGCAGTGATGGTGGTTCATATCTATTATCCTAGCTACTCAGAAAGCTGAAATCTGAGGATCTAGGTTCAAAGCCAGCATGGGCAGGACACTCATCTCTAATTAACCCCTAGAAAAAACTGGAAGTGGAGATATGGCTCAAAGTGGTTGAGTGCTAGCCTTGAGCAAAAGAGCTCAGGCACAGCACCCAGGCCCTAAGCTAAAGCCATAACAAATAATAACAACAACAAAAGGTATTAGTTGTCATCTTTTAAACAATTAAGTACCTTCCCTATGATATTAAATGCATTTACATTCTTGAAAGTAGGTAGTATATGAAGTTACAAAAGCTAAAAATTCTTAAATTTTAATGATTTATACAGAAAATTAAATGATTAAATTTAAAAAGCATTACCCACAAGTGGGTAACTATATTGCCTTAGGGAGGCAATAAATGAAAACAGACAGCACAAGCTCTATTGGGAGAGGGGCAGGGTTGATATACTGTGGTTGCCTTCGGCTTCTGCACAGTATACTATGTATACCAAAATGCTTGCACCACCCTACACACCACTGTCCTGCTCAGACAGGTCCACATTCCCTCCTCCAAAGCCCTGAACCAAATGTCTTTCAGAATGCAAACCTTTTTGAACTTTAGTAAGTTGCTTTTAACCCAACATTCCAACAGGAACTGGGGCAGTACCTTGTACTCAAACTCATTAACATTTCTGCAGCAAAATGCATGAATATTCAATTCACATTCAGTAGGATAAATAAAGACTATAAATAGTCTCACAACCATTCAGGTCAGATTTGTAAGTGTGAAGAAATACATTCTGTTTTTTTCTGAGCTTCAGAATTTTTAAATTTGGGAAAAAAATAGTCTATATTGTATTACTATACTGCATTCAATCTGTTTAAAACGTCTTCATTTAATAACTAAAAGAGGCTTTCTTGCCTGCCACATTCAGGTACAACACTAATTTCTAAATTAAGTTTAGTATTAGCAATAGCACTGGAAACTACCTAGTTAAATTCCTTATGTCAGTGTGAGGAAACCAATGCCCAGAGAGATGGGATGACTTTCCTGGGGCCACACAGTATTTTTCTTCAGAGATAAAACTGGAGCATACAGGTCTCTGGTCTCTCAAGCTATTTCTCTCTTTTCTTCTCCTCTTCCTGTCTCTCTTCTCTGCTCTCTGCTACATTTTAAATTTCAAAATAACGAAATAGTTACATATAGAAATCTGCAAAAATTACATACAATGTTAGCTATCCTCCACACAGCTCCACCCAATTGTGGTTAAAATTTTAGCTAAGAATACAATACCAAAGGGGGAAAAAATGACTTGATACATTAATGTTAACTAAACTACAGCCCTTACTTGTTTTTTTAGCACTTTGTTTCATTTCACATTCACTTACATCTGTAACTGTATGTAGTTCTATGCAATTTTATTTCTTGTCCACATATGACTAGCATCATAAAGATTCCAAACTGCTCCATCACAATACAGCTCTTTGAATTGCTTTTTCCTCCTGAAACCCACCTTGTTCCTGACTCCAGAAATCACTAATTGGTTCTCTATCTGTACAGTTTTGGCATTTTGAAAACAAAATATATATTGAATGGATGGAATCATACACTAGATAAAGTGTATCATACATTTGCAAGATGGTGCTTTGTCTAGGAAATGTTTACCTTTCTTTAGGTTCTGAAGATGTTCATTTGAGTTTTCTTCTAAAAGTTCTAGTCTTCTATTTCTATACTTTATATTTATGCTAAAACCATTTCAAACCAATTTCACAATGATAAATTTACACTACTTTTTTTTTTTTTTTGCTTATGTGGTGCTGGGGAATCGAACCCAGGGCCTCATGCATGCAAGGCAAGCACTCTACCACTGAGCCACCTTCCCAGCCCATTACACTACTTTTTTTTTAAGTTAGGCTTGAAACTTTTTTTGGGGGGAGGGGACTTTGATGTCTTAATGTTCTAGCTCCATTTGTTGAAAAGACTATCCTCATACTGAATAAAGATTTAGGTATATTTATCTTGATTATGTTTGGATTTTCTGTTCTGACATTGATAGGTCTGTCTGTGTCTCTGCTCCTGTCACACCATTTTACGATATACTAAGAATTCATAGACGAAATGGTTTTTCCTTTTTTATGTTTTCCTCCATCTCTAACATTTTGGCTATTCTAGCTATATTCATGCTACTCACTTTATTGCTTTTAATATCATTCATACACCTAGTAGAAATATAACTACCTGGGAGAGAAGAGAAAAGAATTATGAAGGAAGAAGTAATACATCACATTACTCTAAAATATTATTCCTGAGCTAGATGTCCATGTCTCACACCTATAATTTTAGCTACTTAAAATTACAATTTACACTTAAAATTACCAATTGCTATGTTGCTCCCAGTACTGGACCAAATCTCAAGATTTTTTTATTTGCTGTCGATTCTAATTTGAACGGTTTTAAGAGTGTACTACTTCTAGACTCTTTTTCCCTTTCCTCAATAGAGTAGCTTTGGTAAACAAAAGAAAGTAGTGAATAATAAATGGCAGTAATTTCCTTTTTCCCCTCCTAGTATTTGCCAAAACAATATAATTCACCTAATATGGTTAAGTATAAACATACAATATAGTTCAAGGGTTAGGATACTGATTGGAGAAAAAAATAATAAAGACCATGTCCAATTTCATAAGACCTTGACTATTCCAGCTACTGGGAGTCTCTTTGATCCTTGACTACCACATGCTGAGAATATCTTCATTATCAATGATTTGCTAACAGGACTTCAACATATTAGTGTACAGTATGTGAAGTAATGCTACTTAATCCATACTTTTAGCTCTAATTTACAATAACCATAGCCTGCCTTAAAAGAATACAGTA
The DNA here is from genome assembly GCF_000151885.1 of Dipodomys ordii. Lineage (NCBI taxonomy): Eukaryota > Metazoa > Chordata > Mammalia > Rodentia > Heteromyidae > Dipodomys > Dipodomys ordii. The sequence goes on along the minus strand of NW_012267278.1, from coordinate 2,888,900 downwards.
TGTTTATATGTGTCACATAGGGCCTAGGGATGTAGTCTAGTGGTAGAATGCTTGCCTATCATGCACAAGGCCCAGGGTTCAATTCCCTGCAGTGAACGGAAAAAAAAAAGGGTATGTAAAGTTTCTTTGCTCATTGACTGCCTATGAGTTCAGATCACTTAATTTGCAGCACACTATCACAGTAAATCAATAAGATACATGCATATTAGTGCTCACTTACAAAATACAATTTATATAGGATACCAGTACAACTTGGCTAAAATTTGCTATTTGATTTGTTCTGCTCCAACTCTTTCAGTAGTACTATGGGACTACTAGGCAGGTAGTCTACAGTCAGGAAAGTTTCAGAGCCATTAGTATCACATTTCTTTTTTTCCCATTTAAACACACCTCACTCAGATAATAGTACTACTTTTCACCTGGTGTATCTGACAACTTCAAAAGGGATCCTTTCAAAGCCTTTGTTAGATGCTCTAGTAACTAAGTAAATGAATTGCAATTTTTTTACTGTGACATTAATAAATTTTTTAGCTCTACTCGCTTCCCTTCAGTATCTTATTAAAGACATTACAATACTCAATATAGTTCAATAATACAACCCCCATTATTGACACCATTATTCCTACCACACAAAAAGAAACCTCCTTCTTGATTAGCAAACATTCAGAAACTTCTGCCTGGCACCAGTGGCACATGCATGTAATCCTAACTACTCAAGAGACTGAGATCTGGATGATCTCAGCTCAAGGCCAGGCAGTAAAGTCTGTTAGACAGGATCTTAAAAATCATCAGCAAAAAGTAGGTCTGGAGACAAGGCAAAGTTAACAGCCAAGCAAGTAAGCACAGCAAGCACAAGGCCCTGAGTTCAAACCCTAGTACCACTATAACAAAATAGAAAAAACCTTTCTGATGCTAATGTTACAAGAACATATGGAGTAGCCTGAACTGAAGCTTGGAAAAGATCCATGTCACAAGAACACCGAGTAATTTGAGAATGTAAACTGGTATTACTACTTTAGAAAACAATTTGCATTGATCTTGGCTCAAGTGATGGAACCTAGCATGTGACCTTAAGTTGAAATTCCAGTATAAAAATTGTTTTAAAAAAAGGAGGAAAGGAGAAAAAGGAGGAAGAAACAAAAGAAGAAATAAAATCACCTTATTATTGCTATTTAGTAACTTCTATAATAAGAAATGACAGCTATTTTCACACACACAAAAAAAGAAACAAGGTAGGAGAAGTGGGTGTGGTTAAAAGTACAAAAGGAGGAATCTTTGACGCAACTGATACCTTAGGGCACATAATTTTTTTGAAGGGTGGAACTGTCCTAGGTATTTAAGTCAGGGCCAACTGGCCAAATGCTCCTTTGTGATTATCAAAAATGTCTCTATACCTTGTCAAGTGTCCCTTGGAGGGCAAAAATTGAGAACCACTACTCTAGTTATAAAGCCAAGAAGAGATATGGAAATTCCTGATTGGAAAACGAGTAACAACACATAACTAAATACAACACTGATCCTAGTTTGGATCCTGTACTAAAAAGTGAAAAATACCAAAAGGACATTATTAGGACAATTAATAAAATAAATGATGAAAGTATTGTATCAATACTGAATGTACGTAAGTTGAAAACCAAAGAATGTGTCAGAAATGCATAAGTATTTAGGTATAAAGGATCATGATAAATGTAATCTTCCCTTAAATTAATCACAGAAATATATAGTTATATACAATAGACATCATAAATCACATACCATATATATTTTATATCTTCTATATATCATATACCATATATTATATATCATATACCATACATTATAAAATATATATGTATATTATATATGATACATCAAATATTATGTATCATATAGTTATATACATACATGAATAGTGTGTGAGTATAACAGGTGAATCTGACTAATGGGTACATAGTGTATTTATTTGTACTATATTTATTCTTGCAACTTTTCTGTATCTTTGGAATTAATTACAAATTAAATGACATGGGTTGTTAAAAAGGTTCTATCCCGGCTCCTGTGTCTTATACCTTGCTACAGCAGGCTGAGATTTGAGGACTGAGGTTTGAAGCAGTTGGGGCAGGAAAGCTAGGGAGACTCCATCTCCAAGTAGCCAGGAAAAAAAAAACGGAACTGGAAGTGTGGCTCAAGCCAGAGCTGAAGCCCTGAGTTTGAGTTCAATCCCTGATATTACATCAAAAAATAAAAATAAAAGTTCTAAAAACTCTAATGGCAGGTTTCACAGCAGTAGTCCAGGATAAAGTAATAAAAATCCCAGAAAGAGCATAGTCAATTGGAAAGAGCTGTCTACTTTCAGCCAATCGCTTCCTCTCCGTATTGTCTCTGGAGATAACTTCTGCCGAAAATTAATCTATTACATTTGTTTAAAGGCCATTTCTGGAGAGCGACGCAAACTGACACCCCTGCGTGATTTTTCTACCTCAAATCCCTGAAGTCTCTTCATCTTCAACAGTGAAGTGATATCGCGAAAAAAGGTATTTCAAGAGTTTCTCCTAAGATAACCATTGATCCACCCCGTGGAGGAAGCAAGTTAAGAAAAGAAAGACCCGTCAGAGCAGACAAGGAATGTCTTCACCAGGGACAGAAATGGACAGTGTCAATGGACCGGCTGGGAGCCAATCTGAGCAACGTAGCTGAGATGTGCGGGCCCAGAAAAAGGACTGGCGGGGGGGGGGGGGGTCGGGGTCGGCTCACCTGGCCGTGGTGAGCAGGGGGTGCCGAGTCCCCACCAGCTTCCGCACCTGCATGGCGATGTTGCTGAGCTCGTCGCTGAGCAGGCAGCGGAGGCTCATGAAGGACGTGGGGTAGCCCACGATCTTCTCCGCCTCCGACACCACCTGGCTCCAGTGAGCCGGGGACTTGGTGCACCGACCACGCCAAGAGCCAACCGAGGAGAGCGTGTCGAGGGGCCGAGCCCAGCACCGGCGACGTGGGGGGCCCGAGGCCCCGAGAGCGCGGGGCCAACGCGAAAGCAGCAGCCCGGGGCTCATGACCGCAGTCGCGCGTGAGGAGGGCGAGCGGGACGGGCCACGAACCCGAGGACGGCCCGAGACAGCGCGGGAAAACCAACCAGGGACTTGAGGAGGGACTTTCTCAGGCTCCCGACCCTAGAAATGCGCTGGGATTTCGGGAACCGTGACCAGAAATGAACTTTTGCTGTTTCGGGGTGGACCGCAGCTCAGCGCCGCCTCCGGCCACCTGAAGCAGACACCACTAACATTGCAACGACCGGCATGGGGGACGCCATATCGGAGGTGTGAAATGCGGCCTGTCGTAAAGCTGAAGGGCAGGTTGCGGAGAGGCAAAGAACGAGCTTTGCTTTACGGCGCCGTCGAGACCGGCGCGTAGGGGCGGGGCTCTGGGAGTCCCGGAAGGCGCGGGTGCGGGCGGTGTCCACGTCTGCTGAGGCCGGGGTCGCGGTGTGGACGCAGTGACGTCATCCCCCTCGCCCGGAGTCAGGGGCGTCAGAGCCTCTCAGGAGCGCACACCCGGGGGGCGTACTTAAGTATTTGGGTCGGTGTTTGCCGAGGTCTCTTCCGGATCTCACCACTGGCGTGGGTCCGCTGCCAGCGTCAGGTAGTGTCGATACCTGTGCGGTCCTCCCGGGCTGCGCGCTGTGCGAGCCGTGGGCCCCGATCACGGGGGATGCGAAGACGGACAGTGCGGCCGATTCTAGGCCCTCGGCGTTCGGCTGTGCGGAAGCCGACAAGGCGTGGCCCGACGAGGAGGGGTCCTCGTTCCTAGAATGTCTCCCGTCGTCGTTGCGATCTCTGGCATCCTCTCTGATTCTGACCGTCTCCCGTGTATTTCCTCACTAGGGTGGGGAGGAGGTGCTATGAAGGTTGTTTATGCCCTACTTTTCCTCCTACTCTGCCGTTTTGTATCAGGATTTGAACTCAGAACCTGGGTCCTGCCCCTTAGCATTTTTCATTCAAGGCTAGCGCTCTACCACTAGTTACAGCTCCACTTCTGGCCTTTTCTTGGGGGTTTGATTAGTAAGAGCCTTAGGGACTTTTTTAGCCCAGGAGGCTTCAAGTCGTGAACCTCGGATCTCAGCCTCTCATTAGTAGCCAGGATTACAGTCTTGAGTCACCAGTCCCCAGCTCGCCTCTTTTTCATTCCTTCTTATATCTGACTCGGCATTTAGGATTCAGAACTAACCACTGGCCTGATCTACTTCATTATGTATCTTCGCAGTTTGTAAGAGTAAACCGATGACAGGCAGGTTGAATAAATGTTTAAGGCCACATTGGGCAAGAATGAACATAATTCATCCAGAACTTTTTTTTTCCTTTCTTTTTCAACCCTGGGGTTTGAACCTGGGTCTAGTACATGCTAGTCAAGTGCTGTGTCGTGTAGGGCCCATGAAATCATTAGATCTATGGCAAACAGACATGTATTCTTTTTTTGGGGGGGAGGGGGACTCCAGGAGGCATCTGCCAGTATTGATAGTTTTGTATGCCCCAAAATGACGTTGTAAACATACAAATGGCCCTCACCCTGAAGGTAATAGGCTACCAATAATATTTTTCCTCAGTAAGAGGAAGTCATCTGTGTGATTGTTTAAATAATGCTACCTTTTCTTCTAGTATGTCTAGTGTCTTGCCCCTTTATTAACAAGTGTAAAACACTTATTAATAATAAAGATATATTACCTACTTCTTTGGAGGGAGTGGTGGTACTCAGCATTGAATTTAGCACCCCCCCTTTCTAGGAAAACACAACCAGTTCAAGTCACATCTCCATTCCCTTTTCTCCTTTATTGTGAAAATGCTGTACAGAGGGGTTACAATTACATGGGCAAAATAATGAGTACATTTCTTATCAAGCATTGTAGGCTCCTCCTTTGTTTCGCCTTCCCATCCCATCCTCTCCCCATCCCCCCACCTAATCCTCCCCCCCCACCAAAGTTGTAAAGTTCCTTTTCAACATAACGACTTGTACATCTCATTGCAGTCCCTCCTTTTTATACTCAGAGTTTCTTAAACGTTCTTCAGCTTTGAAAATCCTTCCTAATTCTTGCTTCATATTTTTAAATTAGCATCATACACAATCATAGGCTAGATTTTCAAGCCACATATAAAAATTGGGACTTACAAAGCAGACACTCTGAAAACATTACAGGATGAAATAGGAGAAACCCTAGGTCTCCTTGGCTCAGGCCGAAATTTTCTGAATAGAGACCCGGAAACACAACAAATCAAAGAAAGGTTGGACAAATGGGATTTCATGAAGTTGCAGAGCTTCTGCATGGCAAAGGACATA
>NW_012267278.1:2851029-2882151 GCF_000151885.1 Dipodomys ordii | reverse complement strand
AGGCCCTGGGTTCAATTCCTCAGCACCACATAAGCAAAAAGAAAAAAGCCAGAAGTGGCGCTGTAGCTCAAGTGGTAGAGTGTTAGCCTTGATCTGAAGAGCTGAGGGACAGCGCCTAGGCCCAGAGTTCAGGCCCCACGACCAGACCCCCCCCCCCAAAAAAAATTCTAACCTTAAAGCTAGGCATTGGTGGCTCACACCTATAATCCTTGCTACTCAGGAGGCTGAGATTGGAGAATCACGGTTCAAATGCCAGCTTCAAAAGGCAGCTGGGGCTGGAAAGTCTATGAGACTCTTATCTCCTATTAACCACCAGAAAACCCGGAAGTGGCGCTTTGGCTCAAATGATAGAGCACTCACCTTGAGCTGAAGAGCTGAGGGACAGCGCCCAGGACCAGAGTTCAAGCCCCATGACCAACCAAAAAAAAAAAAAAAGTGCTAACCTTGAGTAAAAGAAGCTTGGGAGCAGTGCTAAGCCCTGAGTTCAACCACCAGAACTGGTGTGTACACACACACAATTTAATTTGAATATAGCATCCTAAGGCTATTCTTCATCAAAGTGAATTATGCTTAAGATATAAAAAGTTTCTGCCCTAAAAGTATATGAAGCCTGAAGTTTGAAAATAATTCCTGTAAAAGAGATAGACGGCTGGCAATAAAATTCAAGTCTTACTAGATGGAAATGAATGTGGAGAGTAGGATACCTTACCGTTCCAAAAAGTTCCAAGACCTAAACTTCTGGATGATCCAAGGTGAAAGAAGTCATGAAAAGCAAAGAGAGATGAAATCTGAATATGATATATTGTGTACCTAATGCTGTTTCTTCTGAATCAAGGTATCTTCAGAGTAACTTTTCATGAAATTACCTTAACAATTCAGAGCATGTGTTTTAATTTTTCCACAAAAGCCGAGTGCATTATTCTCTGGTCATACTCTATTAACCAAGTTTTTTATTATTCATGGGACTTTTGGTCTCATTTAGCTTTAAATAATCAGTACTTAGCTTTACACTTACAGTTTAAAGATTACATTATACCTAATGAAAAACAGTTTTCAGAAGATTAAAATAGCATCTGTTCTTCAGTCTTCCAGATAAGTATGTAATTCCTTAAGTCTTTATGATTAAATGAATGTCCAAAATGTAGCAACTTTTGAAGGAGCAGGGAGAGTGTCCATGAATCTGCCCTTTACCACCAATAATAATTCTTTTAAGGAAGTAAGTGAATGTATGCAAAACAGTAGAAATGCATCAGTTCCCAACTTCTTCATTATTGACATTTTAGACCATATAGTTTTTTGTGAGAGGAAAGAGAGTTTGTCTTGATTAGTTTAAGATACTTAGCAACATCCCTGACTTCTACTCACTAGATTCTGGAAGTACCTCTCCAAAATTACAACAACCAAAGTACATCTCTAGACCTTCCCAAATGTGTTTCTCTTGAGGTTAAAATGATTTGGTAGAATATGGAAATGGTAAAAAAAAAAAAAAAGTCCATCCTTGACATTTACTCCTACAAAACAGCAAAAGAAGACCTGAGCATAAGCAGCCATACAGGATTGTAATCATTCCACAATATGTGGAAACATCTAGCCACACACAGCTACTTCACTTTAACACTGGGGTTATTCCAGAGACAGCAAGATGACAAAAGCTAGATGTTCCTCCTCCAATTTTCATAGAATCCTTTCTCAGTAAGTGGGCTCCACTTACCTATCTTTCTACATTCTACTGGCCTTAGAAGTGAGGTCATATTTGATGACCTTTTCTTTGGCCAGAAACCCAAGACAACTTTTGGAAATACAAGGTTAGGTGAATGGAAATAGAGGCTCTGCAGCCTCCTCTTACCTCCTTTAACACATCACCTCTTGTTCATCCTGAGAGAGTTCTTCCTAGAGTTGATGAAAGCATCCTTGTATACCTTGAGGGGAGAATGATAAAGACAAGTGATCAGACTAGCAAAAATCCACAAGATTGGCCTCCTACTTGGTTGACAGGCTGTGGGGTTCAGAATGACCCATGCTGCCATTGAGAATATAAAATGGTACACAGTACCTGAGGAAGGCCATTTGAACACTGTTTGCTAATAAAATAACATACACATTTGCCTTTTGACCCAGAAATACTAATTCTAGGAAATTATTCCAAAAGATCTTTATAATAGCAAGAGTTTAGAAACACTAAACCACAAGGAAAAGACTAGTTGAATCAGCTTGGATAGAGCCACATAAGACATATTATGCAACTGTGCAATTTTAAAATGAGGGTCATTTTTACCTGATGGAGAGTGGTCTCTATGACATGCTAGCAAAAAATGCAGAGTGCATACTAGTTATGCACAGGAAGAAACAGGTAGAGATTAACATGGAAAATAGACTATTCTAAATAAATCAGCCTATGTAGGGTTTTGCTGTTTTGTTTTTTCATTACTAGAATTTGAACTCAGAGCTTTGCCCTTGCTAGACAGGAACTCTACTGCTAAGCCATGCTTCCAGCCATTTATTTTTGCCCTGCTTATTTTTAGATAAAATCTCACTTCTTTGCCCAACCTCACAATTGAGCCAACATCTGCTTTCTACCATACCCCGCTATTGGTTGAGAAAGGTCTTACACGTAAATCCAGGCAGGCCTCCAATCATCACATCACAATCTTAGATTCCCAACTTTCTAGGATTATAGGGCTGAGCAACTGGCTCCAGGCTTTTGATTTTAGAATCATATATATTTTATACAGTCAAAGTGATTTTAAATCTAAGAGAAAAATGCAATCCCGAAAATTGGAAAATTGAAGCAAATGAACAAACTTTATATTAAGTTGGTGGAATAACCATGCCAAATAAATAAATGATGTTTTTATGTATTAAGAAAATGTTTTCAGGGCTGGGAAGGTGGCTCAGTGGTAGAGCGCTTGCCTTGCATGCCTGAGGCCCTGGGTTGGATTCCTCAGTACCACATAAGGAGAAAGAAAAAAGCCGGAAGTGGTACTGTGGCTCAAGTGATAGAGCGCTAGTCTTGAGCTGAAGAGCTGAGGCCCAGGCCAGAGTTCAGGCCCTACAACTGCCCAGGCCCAGAGTTCAGGCCCCACAACTGGACCCCAAAAAAAAAAAAAAGAAAATGTTTTCAAATGCTCTTCCCTCTTGTCTCCCCCCCAACTCTTCTTGTTTATCCATATGGACATCCTGGATGTACATACATGTATTTCCTTTATAAACACAATTGACATACATAAAAAAGAAAATATGTTTTTACTGTTCATTCAGTACATTCTAAGGGTAAATAGGTCTACAGTGAGATCTTAATTATTTTCAATGGTCAAAAGACTCATAAGACTGCTAGGAGAAATATAGGTGTTATCACTGTCAAATTATCCTATATGTTATACATAAAAATAAAGGTTACAGTTGTTAGGAACAGTGATTTTTTTCAGAGAAGTAGAATCAATATGAATTAAAGTTGAATTATAAATAGTGTAGCTTATGATTTTTCAGAAATTGTTCTTGTAAGCCGGGTGCTGGTGGCTCACGCCTGTAATCCTAGCTACTCAGGAAGCTGAGATCTGAGGATCGCGGTTCAAAGCCAGCCCAGGCAGGAGAGACCGTGAGACTCCTATCTCCAATAAACAACCAGAAAACCGGAAGTGGCGCTGTAGCTCAAGTGGTAGAGCGCTTGCCTTGAGCTGAAGAGCTGAGGGACAGCGCCCAGGCCCAGAGTTCAAGCCCCACGACCGACAAAAAAAAAAAAATTGGAAAAAAAAAAAAGAAATTGTTCTTGTATCTCAGTAAGAAAAGTTGTACATTCATTGGGGGAATTTGCTTGCTTTTTACCATGAAAAGGCCAAAACATGACAACCATATAGTATAAGGACCTTTAGCATTATATTGTACTTTTAATACATCATTTCCTATGAAAAGGAATAAGATTCTTTGTAGGAATTTCACAGCTCAAGCTGTGTGATGAACTTAGAATACCCTTGCAGTGGTGAAAATGAAGGAAACTATTGAATTCTATAATCTAACAGGACTATCAAAGGTACAAAGGGGTCAACATAAAGGAGTTCTCGCCAGCTGAAGAAAGGCTGATCTGAACATTAAAAGAAGAAATACAACTGATTAAAATTCATTGGTTGCATGTAAACCCATGAATCTATTATTAGATGTAAATAGGGCAATATCTGAACATTTTCAATAGAATGAAAGAATTGAACATTCATCCTGATTTTCCTGTATGAGTTGTATTTAATGGGGTCTTAGTCTGGCTTACCCCTGAAAACTGAATCTGAGACAAGGGCTTATTTTTTAGGTAGTTGATTTTGGACGGTAATCTCAGGAAACAGTAGTGGATGACTAGGGAAAGTGAAATAAGGAAAGTCAATACAAGGGTATTCTGGAATTAGTCATCACTATAGGCAATGAGTATTGGGGCTATGTGGAATATGATTCATAATTGTCAGCTTGATGCAAAAAGAGAATAGTTGTTTACCAGCTCCCACACACCTTTAAGCTATCTCATGTCAGTGCCAAGCAGATATCCCACTCCTATATCATCAGGGGGAATGGGGAAGGAGCTAGAAAGTGGTATGCATGTAATGTATATGAAGAGAGGTTCTTTTGGGTTACCTGCAAGAATCAGGTTGGGACAATAATGGCTGTACTAAAAAGTAGGTGATTATATGAAATAGGCAACAAATCTCTTCAAATGCATAAATCAAATTGCCTAGGTCAATGAGGAAACATTCTTTAAAAATATAATTCCATTGAGTGAAAAGAGGATATAGTTAGGAAATAACCATTTTGTAATTTCTAAAGAACTACTTGACTCAGGCAACAATCACCCATTAATGAAAAAGAAACTGCACTGGAGGCCTCAGACTGACACATCCTCTAATGCTACTCAATCTCAGCATTACTAAAAGGGAGAAGACATCCACATGCACCTCCTAATGTGATGTATTATAAATATATAACGCCACCTAAAAAACTTTTAGCCAAAATAGTTGAATCTAAATCTCCTCAAGTCTTTAGGATTAACTTCCAATTTTATACAAATGAAGTAGGTTAAAGAACAAGTGAAATGCCATCACAAGAATGCCAGCCAGTCAATTCTGTGGAATCTTCTGTAAGCTAGCAGCCTGGGTTTCTTCAAGCAGACAAAGGCATAAAAAGAGAGTAAACAGACCTCTTCTCATTGTGAGGTATTATGAGGAAAGCCAAACCAAATATAAGTTGTTAACCTATAATTCTCATTCAACTATCAAAAATAAGCTTTGAAACATAATTTTAATATGTTTGATATGAGCTATTGCAAAGTAGTTATCCATTTGTGTGTGAATCTATAAGATTCAGTATCAATGTCAATATTTATTTATTTGTTGGTTGGCTGGTTGGTTGGTTGTGGGGCTTGAGCTCAGGGCTTGGGCTGTTCCTGAGCTTTTTTGCCCAAGGCTAGCACTCTACCACTTTGAACCACAGCTCTACTCCCTGTTTTCCTGGTTGTTAAATGGAGATAAGAGTCTCACAGACTTCCATGGCTTTGAACCATGATCCTTAGATATCAGCCTTTTGAATAGCTAGGTTTATAGGCATGAGCCACCAGCATCTGGCAAATGTCAATATTTTTAAATGATGTCTACTAAGATATATAGAAATAAAATAAACACAATGTCAGGAATTTGATGTAAAATAGGAAGAAAAAATAGATTAACAAGTAAGCTAAAACCTAAAAGTTTGGTCATTATGGGTAAATGGTGTTTATTATGCAATTTTATGTTTTAATTAATTTATCTGTCTCTCGATTTATTTATTTATGTGATTCTAGGGATTGAGCTCAAAGCTTGAATAACAGGTATTTTTTTTCAAATTATTCCCCTCTTCATGGGGTGTGACTATACCATGCTTCATCCATTCACTATTTGTGTTCCTTCCAGATTTGTTTACATTACAATAATGCTGTCACAAACACATTTACAACTGCATCCAGGTGCACATGGTGAAAGATTATACATAGCATTGAAATTACTGGGCTGTGGGGTATATGAATATTTGACTTTGATAGATTATGCCAAACAACATTCCAAGTGGCTCTGCCAATGCATACTCCTCTAGCAATTTATGAGAATCACTTTTGATCACATGCTCTCAATTGTTTATATTTTCAGATCTGAACATTTCCAACAGGTATAAAATACCATCTCATGGATCTACATCTCTCTTAGCACTAGCGAGATTGTTGAATGCACTTTTTATCTTGCATATGAGTCTGAAGGGGATATGGAAAGTTCTATAAAACCACAACTCTTCTTTATAATTTTGCTCTTTGGTTTTATTTTTACTTCTTTCTTTTTGAGTAGCTTCTCAAATTCACAATAGTCCTCTCTTGCGTTTTGTTCCAATGTTCTTAGTGTTTGACCTCAGAACAACTGTATTTAGGCAAGAAATGGACCAAGACCTATTCTCCTTTTTCTGGTTCTTCTCCCTATAGGGCAGCAGTGTGGAATTGACTAGCAGCTCTGCTAGTTAATTTCACACTAGGATTAGCTCAACAGGAGAAGTTGGTCTTTTTTTCCAAGGCACTATTTTCTTTTAGAAAATTGGGGGAAAAAATCTTCTGAGGTTTTTACGTGAACACAGGCAGTATTATGAAAGGCCAGACATCTAGGTTTTACAGCTTCTGTCCTGAAGAAACACAGTCATAAGCTCATCATTTCATCCCTCTGAGTTTAAAGTTATTCATCTGTAAAACAAAAATAGTTGGAATTCTTGGGTTCACTTAAGTGCCAAAATGTTTTTAATTCCATGAGCAAAATAAGCCAGTAGATTTTCTACATGTCTTTACTCTCACCAGACCCCACTCCTCATCACATACTAACATAATTGATCTTGGCATTAATATAGGTTAAAACTTTGGGATCTACAAAGAGCATTTCAGAGAAGACCCTATCATCCTTTACTCATTTTGTTTGACACTGTATCCCAAGCACTCAATACTGAGAACAGGCACCACACAAATATTTCTTGGTTAGTTGAATGACTAATAGATAAATGAGCTAGGTGTTTACTCCAATCTCATCCTTACTGACACACTCAAATTTAGAAGTTATTAGAATTATATCTTTTGCATGAGATGATCAGGAAGCAAATAATCAAGAGAATGTCTCCTCAGTAAAATCCAGCTAGCTCTCCATTGCTGCCAAAATACTTCTTAGGAAAATAGTCATTAATAAAAACCTCAATAAAACCCTCAGGGCTTGAGTAACAGGTGACAGTATTTGTCAAATACTCCCCCTATCCTTGGGCGTACTGGGGCTTGAACTTAGGGCTTCGTGGCTGATATTCTACCAGGTCCTGATTTTTGCTTGTTAACTGAAGATAAGAGTCTCATGTATTTATGTGCATGAGTCTCAAGGCTTTAAACCTTGATCCTCAGATCTCATCTTCCTGAGTAGCTGGGATTACAGGTGTCAGTCAACAATGCCCATCTTGGGCTGGAATTCTAACATGTAGCCAGGTTGAAAAAACTACTGTAGAAAGATTACAATCTAGTCTTATTTCTTTTCTTTCTTGATCTCTCTATCTCTGTGTGTCTCTTCTTTCATTTCCTTGAATTCTGGCAAATGATGATAAAATTCTGTATGAAGAAGTCATTTGTTGTATATAATGCACATATAGATAATATTAAGTAATTGGGAGCCTATATATGTAACAAATACATTGATTACATATGTAGAAATACAAATTATAGCACCATCAAGGCATTGTATCACTAACTTACAGCCTGTAGCAAAAAAATATAAAACCCCTAAATTACCTATATCTTGTCTGTATTAAATGCTGTTTTCCTCTAAAAATGGGGAAATATTTATTTAAGGATGGATATATCTAAAGATGAACAAACATTAATGTAGATGACCTGTTAATCCTATGGAATCCTTTTTTCCAACTTATTGGAAAACTCAATATTGCCTTTTTGTTTATAAATTCAATGACCAATCCAGTTAAATAAATCTATTTGAATTTGGATGTAGACTCATCCTAATACCATTCTAGAAATAGAAAAAAATGCCTAAATTAAAGTAATTATATTCAAAGGCTATTATAATGTAGCCCATAGGCTAATTAACATTTAAAAACTCTCCTTCCCTGCTCCCCCCACCAGGCACCAGTGGCTCGTGCCTGCGATCCTAGCTACTCAGGAGACTGGGATCTGGGGATCGCAGTTCAAAGCCAGCCTGAGCAGGAAAGTCCATGAGACTTTGATCTTCAACTAACCACCAAAAAAGCCAAAAGTGGGGCTGTGGCTCAAGGGATAGAGCACTAACCTTGAGCAAAACTGCTCTGGGACAGCTCCCATGCCCTGAGTTTAAGCCCTGCACAAAAACAAGCAAACAAAACCCAAAACTTTTTTCAGATAAAACTATGTATATAAAGAAAGAAAGGGAATATATTATTAACCTTGGTAATATAGAAACAGTGGTATCAATTTTACGGGCTGCTAAGGATTTTGCTAAGGATCTTCTGAGCAAATCAGGTGATTAGGACACATCATGATTCTATTCTAGAATCAAACTTTCCCAGAGGCTAACATCCACATAAGAGATGTCATTCTCAGCGACTACAGTATCAGAGTTGTTTCTCAAAATTGTCCTGGTTTAAATCACTCAGAAGAGTCTACTCTTATGTCTTCGGTTCTTTGAAATCATGCCATAAACAAACATCTGTAATAAATATGTAAGAACATTATAGGGTGGGTATGACTATGATGAGAGTAATAGGTTTGAAGTGCATGACAAAATAAAAGGACGATGTTGATGTCAAAAGCAGTAAGAATTGCTTTGCTTTTCTGACAATAAAAGAGACCAAGTTTCCAAAGTCTAAACAAAGAATAACTTTACAAAAATTACTCTTTCCATGAATAGTGACAGAGCTCAGTGATTAAGAAATCAGACACAGGAACCAGATGCCTTGTGTTTGAATTCCAGCTTTGGTATTAACCACAAGAACAACATTGGGAAAATTCTATAAATTCTTACTACTATAGTTTGCTTATTTGTAAAATGTGAAAAACAATAATGCCTATATCAATGGGTAATTCTTAAAATTAGTATGAACTCATAAATATAAGGTACTTAGAGAAGTGCCTAGCACCTAGTAACTTTATAACATCTCTCATCATTCTCCATTATTTAAAGGAAGTATGTTCTAACTACAAACCAAGTGGTTTTACATGATCATTATTACTATTATTATCTTCAAGTAGTTGAGGCCTGGGTGCTGTCCCTGAGCTCTTTTACTCAATGCTAATGCTCTATCACGTTGAGCCACAGTGCCACTTCCAGTTTTTGAGTGGTTAATTAAAGCTAAGTCTCATGGGGACTTTTCTTTCTTCTTCTTTTTTTGGTCAGTCGTGGGGCCTGAACTCTGGGCCTGGGTGCTATCCCTTGAGCTCTTCAGCTCAAGGCTAGTGCTTTACCACTTGAGCCACAGCACCACTTCCAGCTTTTTTCTGCTTATGTGGTGCTGAAGAATCAAACCCAGAGCCTCATGCATGCAAGACAAGCACTCTACCACTAAGCCACCCTCCCAGCCCTCATGGGGACTTTTCTTCCCTGGCTTATTTTGAATTGCATTCTTCAGGTCTCAGCCTCCTGAGTAGCTAGGATTTCAGGCATAAGTCACCAGTGTTGGGCCTTTAATTTTATTTTTAAAAGAAATCTATTCATTATTGTAGATACCTTGATGTGTGTGTGTGTGTGAAACAGGTTTATTATAAATTTTTAATATCCATCTTATAATTTCACAAATCAAATTATGCAAAATTGTACCATAAATAACAATCTATATGCCTGTTAGTTGTTTTCATGCACAATACACCTGTTGTAACCCTGAGAGTAACCCTGAGATTCAGGAACATAAGCCAATTTTGAAGACATCTTTTAAATTACATTTTCCATGCTGTTTTTCACTTTTTAAAAAAACTTTGTAAATTGTTATTCTAAAGGTGATGAACAGAGGGGTTGCGGTTACGTAAGTCAGGTAATGAGTCCATTTCTTCTTGGATACTGTCACCTCTTCCCTCACACTCTCCCAGTTTTTCCCTCCCATCCCCACCATGAAAATGTAGTTCACTTTCAGCATAGTGTCAAGTGAGCACCAGTGGTGCATTTGTTCATCCTTTGTTCCTCCATTTTTGTGCTTCCCTTTACACTCCCAAAGACATATAAAAACAAACAAGCCAAAAAGAAAAGAAAATGAAAATTGCAACAAGGAAGAAACCTCTTGTTTCCATTTCCTGCAGTTCATTTCAATAAATACTATTTTGTATGATCAGATGCACACAGGCATTGTGCTTTTATGTTCCTCTCCTAAGAGTATCTTCCTTTGGTCTCACTGTGTGTGGATGGCTAGAGTCCTGTATAGTTTATTTTTCACTTTTTAAACTTTATACAATGAGCCCTTTTGTACTGGTTACCCCATTTCAGCAATTAACATTTAACATTAACAATTAACAATGCTGGAATGTTTTGAAGCAATTCTCAAGTACAAATAACAAAATTTTGTCTATAAATATTTCAGAATTTATCAGAAATAAAGACTTCTTTATAAAGAACAAGTAACTCCATAACAATTCCACCTAAATTTTTTTACCAAAAATTTTAATGGTCTCAGAAATATCTTTACATAGTTGACTTATTTAAATCAAGAGCTAGTGACTCATGCCTGTAATTCTATCTACTAAGGAACCTGAAGCCAGCCCAAGTAGGAAAGTCCATGAGACTCCTATGGTTAATTAACCACCAAAAATCCTAATATGGAGCTGTGGCTAGAGTGCTAGCCTTGATTGAAAAGAAAAAAAAAAAAGGGAAAAAGCAAAAAAAGCTCAGCGACAGTATCCAAGCCCTGAGTTCAGTCTCCAAGGTATGCACAAGTGCACCTGCACACACACACACACACACACACACACACACACACTGTAAACATTTTGCTTTATATTATGGAAGCTATTATAGCTATTATACTAGCTATAAAAAGAAGTGACTACAGCTGCAACATGACACTGAAATCATTGTAATAATAGAATGAGCTAAAATGAGAAATGGAAGTCTCACAGTAGGTCTATAAACTGACTTGAGATTCTGTTACATATATCAGATTCTTTGGCTCCAGAAGAAAGAAAAAAAATAATCTTTATAAAGTGGCTGTGTTGTAAGAAGCAGAAGGAGTTCAACCAATAGTGTGTCTGTGGGCATTGTAAGATCCTGGAGCTGATGAATGTGGCCAGAATGTCTGTCTTTAAATGTCTTCTGGGTGTGGAGGCTGCTGCCCAGAAGCCAACACCTTCCTTGCTCTTTCTTAAAAGTATTTCCTAAGGACTTGTGTGTGACAATTGTACCTCCATTCTCAGAATTTACAATCATGCTCATTTTCTTTTTTTCTTACTGGGTCACTTGCATGCCCCTTAAAGCCTGGACCTAATGTTTTTATTAGGCATCATTGTCTTAAATGTTGATTTAACAAGACTTCTAATACAGCCCCTAAGTGTTTCTACAAAGAGATACTTTATAGATTACTCATAATTACTGGAATAAGATTTTTTTTCTCTCAAAGTAGGTGGATAGGAAATAAGTAACAGAGGTAGTATTTAAGCAGATAAAATGTTAGTATGTTTGTATGAGGGGATTCTAAAAATAAATGAACCCACATCCTGTGGATTCCTGCAATATGCCCTTTTATGACTAATGAAAAAAAGTCTTCATTGATCAGAATCTCAAATTAGGGTTTTATCTTGTCTACTTCTTTTGCTCAGCTCTGATTTATTACAAAATTATCACTATTTCTTTTTTTTGGCAATTTCTTCTAGAGCCTTTCTATGCCTTCATTTCTTCACCTGTAAAATGGGCACAAAAACCTACATCCATTAATATATTTGATTATATCTCTGTAAATATCCATTCCTAGCTCCCTTGAGGTAGAATATGAATTCTTATCACTATTGGTCTTTGTCATAGAATTCAGATAGAAGTGAAAGTATTTCCAGTTGCTTTCCTCCACTTCTGTTAGTACCAGGAGAAGAAGATACCTCAGGTAGCAGTTTGTAGGATCAGAGATAGTGGAACAGACCTGAACCCAACACACACCCTGGAGTCAGATCTGATCCTGCCCACAACCTCAGCAAGAGCTGGGTAGCAGAGCTCAGCTTAGTTCATACAAACCTCGTTGCCTGTCGATTTATAAAAAATAATTATTGCTGTAACTTTTTGTTTCCTGAGTAATGTGTTACAAAGCTATTTATTTATTTGTTTAATTAGTGGTGTTGGGTTTGAACTTGGTGGAAGCAACTCTACCACTCGAGCAACTCCACCAGCCCTTTTCGAATGGCTAGTTTTTGAGATGTTGTCTTGATTTATGCTCAAGCTTGGCTGTCTGTGATCCTCCAATTTGTGCTTCCCTGTATCTCTGGGAGATAGGCACATGCCTCTAAGCCCAGCAGTTGGTTGAAATGGAGACTGATGAACTTGTTTTTTTCCTCAGGATGCCCTGAATCATCATCTCACTTCCAAGTAGCTTGGATTATAGGCTTGAGCCACCACATTGAAATATCAAGCTTTATTTTATTTAATTTTCTTTATTTTTGGGGGGTGATATTTGGGTTTACACTCAGGGATTTCTACTTGTTAGGATAGGTACTCCACTACTTAAGCCACATCTTCAGTCCATTTTTCTCTGGTGTTTTGTTTTTGAGATAGTGTCACACTTTTGGCCTAGGCTAGCTTGAACTGCAATCTTCTTAGTTATACAACCTACAGTCTCTGGGATGACAGGCATGCACTACCATACCAGCTATTTTTGGTGGTGGTGTTGAGACAGGGTCTTGTAAGTTTTTTTCTTGCACAGGAGAGCCTTATCCTACTCAGCCTCCCATGTATCTGGGATGACAAGTATATGCCACAGAGCCCAGTTATTTGTTGAGATGGAGACTCTTGAATGTTTTGCCCAAGTTGGTCTCAAACCACCATCCTCCTGATCTCTGCCTCCCAAGTAGCTAGAATTATAAGTGTGAGCCAACAGTAGCAAGCTGTTACAAAGCTTTATGACAGAAAAATAAATAAAATTATTGTGAAGTACAAAATGAGATAATTTATGAAAATTATGTGGTATAGTATGAGGTATATAGTCAATTTTCTGCTCAGCTGTGTTTAATATTATTGTTGCATATCCTTATTTCTATTTTACTTTGGTAAGTAAAAATTATGTATTATGATAAATTAATAACACAGTTTAGACCATCCCCAGTGAGCAAGGCCCTCAGCTGGCTTCCACAGAGCTCTTGTCCTGACAGTAGGTGGTATTTGATCTGGTAGCTGTTTACATCTCTCTTTAGGTGTCAGTTCCTGGGCTTTCACCCCTTCCAACCTTCATCCTATTTAGTCTCTTATTTAGCTTGAGAATATGAAAACTTAGTTGACAAGGATACGTTCATACATTTTGTCTGATGTTTACTCCAGTAGTTACTGTACTTTTGCTATATTGATTTTCTGGTTTCCCCAAATAGGTCAACAGAGTATGGAAAGTGTATGTGTGTATGAAAGAGAGAGAGGAGGAGAGGAAAGAACAGTCCAAGAAGTCCTTTGGGATATAAAAAAAAATATATGAATAGCTGGACACCAGTGGCTCATGGCTGTAATTCTAGCTACTCAGGGGGCTGAGATCTGAAGATCATGGTTCAAAGCCAGCCCAGGCATAAAGGTCTGTGAGACTCTTCAATTAACCACCAAAATGCCAAAAGTGAAGGTGTGGATCAAGTGGTAGAGAGCTAGACTGAGAGGGGTTAAAAAATAACTCAGGGACAGTGCCCAGGCAATGATACACATACATACAAAAATCCTATGTGGTAATAGAAGGGTGGGTTAGATGAGATGTAATGAAAAGTCACAGCAAAACTTTCTCATAGGCTTGAACTTTATTTCCTTTATATTTTTAGTTTCCATTTCAGTTACACCTGAGCTGCACTGTTGTATGCAATATGTTAAAAGGGATATGTACTTACCAAGAAAAAAATCTCATTATAAATATCATCATCTTGTCTGTAACATAGGATAACGATATTGTCTGTAACAATATTGGGCATGAGATATATCTAATACTGAAACATAATTTGTTATTGATTTTCTTTTTTGTCTGTCATGGGGCTTGAACTCTGGGCCGGCCCACTGTCCCTGAGCTCTTCGGCTCAAGGCTAGTACTCTACCACTTGAGCTACAGTACCACTTCCACTTTTCTGGTGGTTAATTGGCAATAAGAGTCTTACGGACCTTCCTGCCCAGGCAGGAACTGCAATCCTCAGATCTCAGCCTCCTGAGTAGCTAGGATTACGGGCATGCTATTGTTCACATTTCAACATCTCTAAAATCAAGGTTCAACTTAACCTGTAATGGCATGTAGTAGTTTAATTGTCATCATGTTTGATGTAGTTATCAATATCTCAGTGACTTTCAATGACATCTATTTTTCTTACACTTTATGCAAGGACTATGGGTTGACCCTGGCTCCAATGGCTGATTCTGGGGTTGATTTGGCTGGGCAGAGCTTAGCTCTGCACAGCTACGTATGTTATTCTAGAACCCAGGTGGAAGGACTAGCCACAATCTGGGACTGTTTTGGGAAGGAGCAAAAGCTGATTTAAACCTTGCAAACACATGTAAAGCTGCTTGGATGTGGTCATTGTCACATTCAATTGGTAAAAGCAAGTCACATGGCCAGGCTTGGCAATGGAGTGCAGATGTGGGCTCTACCCACTGCAAGGCTGGGAAAGGCTGGGAAAGAAGACTGAAATTGGGAACAATAGCAAAACCCATTATGGCAGCCTTTTCCTTTTCTCATGGTACACAAAACAATGGTGTGTTTCACAATAGTTGGCATGTGAGAATCAAATTAATAAACTATATTAGGGTTTAAGAGAATCTGTTCTGTAGACACAATATTTTTGTTTTTTTTTTTAAAGTTGCATTTTAAAGACTATGAGCACAGATTAGCTTGGGGTGTTTGTGTGTGTGTGTGTGTGTGTGTGTGTGTGTGTGTGTGTGTGTGTGTATTTTCTCCTTCAAGTAGAACACTTGATAATAGAGATAAAAGAGACTTTTTGGCATATGTTAACCTTTGGTTCAGTCATTACTGTTATCTATGTATGTAAAGGAGGCCGAATTATGGGTAAGAACTAAGTTCTTTGCGTCCTCAGTTATAAATTCATTAATTTGTTTATTCACACAACAGAGACAGATTATCTGCTATGTGAATCTACTTTGTTGGTAATAGAAATTCAGCAGGAAATAAAGCAGCAAGGTTTTTGATCTTATGATTTTTTTTTTGTCGGTGTGGGGCCTGAACTCTGGGCCTGGACACTGTCCCTCAGCTCTTCAGCTCAAGGCTAGTGCTCTACCACTTGAGCCACAATGCTACTTCTGCTTTTTCTGCTTATGTGGTGCTGAGGAAATGAACCCAGGGCCTCATGCATGCAAGGCAAGCACTCTGCCACTGAGCCACCTTCCCAGCCCCAATCTTATGGATATTATACTGGCCAGAACTGTATCATTTGTTGTATGTAGCCGAAAAGGAAGTTAGGAAATATAATAATTAGCTTGAATTAATGTAACTGGATAAACTCTCCTGACTCAATTTCTAATTTAACCAAGAAAGAGAGACAGAGACAGAGATAGAGACAAGACAGAGAGTTGTTAGGGGCTAGCAAATACTCTTTCACAAAGTAAGTGGCAAACTTAGTAAGCTAGACAGAATCCTGACCATGTAGGGCCTAGCAGGCCTTTGATTATATTAAAATAAGTATACAGTTATCTATTATTGCTTTATAAGTTTTTCCTCAAATATAGATGCTTAAAAATTAATATTTATTTCCTCATTGTTTCCATGGGTCATACAATTGGGAAATGTGGTGGGGTAGGTTCTCTCGGGCCTTTGAAGTTAAATCATTGATCAAGCCATTGGCTGAGGCTGAGGAGATGGATGGGGAGAGAAGGTGTGTGTATGTGATGCTTCAGTTCCTTCCATATGCATCTCTCCAGTGGCTTAAGTGCCCTCAAGACATGGCAGCTGACCACCTCTGAGTAAGTGATCCACAAAAGAGAGAAGGAGGGAAGAAACCCAGTTTTCTTTCTTTCTCCTAACTTGTACATCATGTAATTTCTTAGAAGCCAGTCACTAATATAGCCCATCAAAGGGAAGGTTTTACTTTTTGTTTTTGTTTTTTGTTTTTGGTCCGGTCGTGGGGCCTGAACTCTGGGCCTGAGCGCTGTCCCTCAGCTCTTCAGCTCAAGGCTAGCACTCTACCACTTGAATCACAGTGCCACTTCTGACTTTTTCTGCTTATGTGGTGCTGAGGAATCGAACCCAGGGCCTCATGCATGCAAGGCAAGCGCTCTACCACTGAGCCACCTTCCCAGCCCAGGTTTTACTTTTTTAAGGGAAGAATATTATGAACTTATTGAGGATTTATTATGACCTGTATAATATCAATAAGAATATTATGAACTTACTTTAGAACCATCATGGCATGATATTAAACCATTAGAACAAAACAATTTGTTTTGTATCTGAAATAGTTGTTTTAGCTGCTTTGTGGAAAATGTATTGCACAGGGGCAAAAATGGAAACAGGGAGCCCAGATAGGTGACTGTTTTTTAGTTTCATCAATTAATCAATGTGTTTAGGGCTAGAGAAATGTATTCCACTTTGCAAAGTGGAGTTGGAGAGAAGTGGTCAGAGTCAGGGTACGTCTCAGAGATAGAGCAGAAAGGACATATTATTGATCTTGTGTTATTGGGTATCATTTTCCTTTTCTTTCTTCTTAGCATACATTAGTTTACAAGGGGGATTTCACGGTGTCTTTTCTATGCATGTACACAATGTATTCTAACCAATACACCACCTCTCACACCTCTTGCCTCCTTCCTAATACAATTCTAGGAGGTTCCATTGTTCTGTTTTCATACTTGCAACAATTTATTTAGGTTGTTTTTGTTGCTGGGTGTTTTTGTTTTTGTTTTTTGGAGTTTTTTTTTGCATCCTCCATGGCAGTGCGTTCTCAAATTGGTTTATTATCAGAAGCCCTGGGGAATTTTAAAAATATAGATTACTTATATTCATTTCCAGACAATCTACTTCAATAGGTCTAGGGTGGGGAGGTGATCAATCAAAATTGGAAACAAATATTCCATGAGCTAATACAAATGTAATTATTGTTTTGCGTTTGCAAAATGAGGTGTTATTATGAAAGGACTTCCAATATTCAATATGTTAATTTATTCAACCTCCATGTTCAAATAATTCTTATAGATTTCATCAATAAGGAGTCTGGGCAAAAACCAAAAATCTCAGTGACCTCTGTACTAGTCTAAACATTTATTTATTACCTTGTGGACTATTGCAAACCCTTTCTTTTTGTGTTGGTCCTGGGGCTGAAACTCTGGGCCTGAGCTTTTTTATGCTCAAAGCTAGCTCTCTACCTTTAGAGCCACAGCTCAACTTCCTGCTTTTTAGGTAGTTAATTGAGATAAGAGTCTCATGGATTTTCTCTGGCAGGCTGGCTTGAAACTGCAATCCTCAGATCTCAGCCTCCAAGTACCTAGGATTATAGGTAGGATTACCGGCACCAGCCACCAGCTCCCAGCTGCAAACACTTTTATGTAATTTCCTACTTCTTATCTGTTCTGCACTTTCCCTGTTGTCAGGTTGATCTTATCTCATTCTGTGATAAGATCTTATTTATTTATCTTTATTTTATTGTATTTATTTGTTTTTGTCCTGGTGGGATCAAAACAGCCCTTTACACATCCCTCCCTCACTGCTGTATTTTAAGACTCATTCGGTTCCATGGACTTCCAGAAAGAGTGCATTCAAGTTCTTTAAGATGGGATTTGAGGCCATTCACAGTCAGAATGGGATGACCTGATAATCCCCTTTCATGTGTTCATCATATGCACACTGAATTATTCACTCTTCCCTGTGTACTTTTACATCTTGGTATTTTTCTTCATTTTATTCCTCCTGCCTAAAATGTTCCGTCTCTTCTCTTCCTCACCTGACAATCTCTTACTCATCATTCTTCAAGTCCCAACTCAATTGGTCACCATCTCTAGTCCTCTCTCAGAACCAGTCATATTTTTTTAATTCCCATCTTACTTTTGAAATACTTTTATCACTTATGTTCACATTCAGAGTGCCTGGTCCTGTGTTTATATTTAGTGGGATCCAAATAACATACTCATTGAAATGAACAGAAGCTGAGCAAACACAACAGAAGTTTGGTTAATGAAGTGTGCACAGAGCACATGCCCTGGGATTTATATACACTCAGCCTAGTCCATAGGCTCTGTACTTTATAACCCCATGTGATAGTATTAATAATTCTGATTATTGCAAAACCTTCACAATCCAAATATGTTATTAAGAATTTCACTGGCAGCCTCTGAAATATAAAGGTTTGTAGATCTTTTTTAAAAGGCTTAATCACAACCAGTTAGAAATGAAAGTTAACAAGAACATTTCATTCCCTAAACATCCTAATTAATTGATGATTAGCATATGGATTTCCAAATTTGCCTTTTAAAGTTTGCACTTAGAAATTGCAAATATGTCTATTAGGAAGCATTTCTAGGTCAGTAGAGTTTGATTTGTAATATTTAATGTTTGCATAATTCAGCCTTGGCCTGACTTTTCAAATGTATTCACAGACCTACATTTACTTTTCTAGTGGAATGATTTGCTATAAAGTGACTACAGTGGATAGTCTGGGAAGATTCTATAATATTCTCTTGGATCCTTAGTTGGTTGAGTCTATTTGGGTTTTAGGACTTCACATTCCTCTGTGGAATCCAAACAGTTCAGATCTCACTCTCTCTCATATTGTTGCATATAGATCAAAGCTCCAGATATCTGGCAATAAACTCTCTCACCCAGGCTGTGTCTCTGAAATGAAGGAATGGCCTCTGGGGTGGCTTGTTGGGCAACATAGTATGTCTAGTGGTGGTTCCTAGGAAGTGAGGGGCTGCAGAAGCAGAAATGGCAACCCCTTGAATACAGTCTTCATGAGCCTCTCAGTGCCTGCTTATTTCCTAAGTTTGCTCTCCCAATCACCTGGAGTCTACAGACTCTCTAAGCCTCATCTTCCCATTAAAAAACTACATTTATTTGTAATTGGCACACCGTTACTGACCATATTTAGGAGCTTCAGTGTGATATTTCAGTACATGCACACAGAAGGTAATAATCAGATCAGAATTAGCATATCCATCACTTCAGACATTTATCATTTCTTGTATCCTCTCTATTAGCTATACTGGGCTTCTCAATTAATTGTCAAACACTGTTATCACACTGTGCTATATACCAAACATGAGAAGTTATTCTTGCACCTGTGTTTGTATATCTTCCTCCCCACTCCCAGCTCTAGTAAACACTATTCTATCCTCTATTTGAGATGAACTTTTTAGATCCCAACTGTGAGTAAGAGCACACAGTATTTGTCTTTGCATATCAGACTTATTCCAATCAACATAATGTCCTTTGGGCCAATCCATGTTGCTGTAAATGTCAGAATTTCCTCTTTTTTTTGGGGGGGGGAGGTTGGTCGTGGGGCTTGAACTCAGGCCTGGGTGCTATCCCTGAGCTCTTCAGCTCAAGGTGAGTGCTCTACCACTTCAGCCACAGCACCACTCCCAGTTTTCTGGTGATTAGTTGGAGATAAGAGACGGATGGGCTTTCCTGCCTGGGCTGGATGATGAGCAGACTCCTGAGTAGCCAGAATTACAGGCATGAGCCCATAAACTTGGCCAGAACTTCACTTTTTATGACTGAAGGCTATTTTTTGTATATATACTACATTTTCTTTATTCTTCACCACCTAGATCGAGTTCTTATCTTGGATATTACAAATAGTGGAACAACAAATATGAATACAGATATCTCACATAGTGGTTTTAGTTCCTCTAATATATGCTCAGTGGTGGGGTAGTCCCAGCTTTATTTATTTATTTATTTACTTGACAACATTATTATTGCAAAATTCCTGACCAGTACCATTAGTACTACAAGGGAGCAGAGAGAGAGAATACTAGACTTTGGAGGAGGGTTCTTGGCCATTTAGTAGGTGTGTATCCTCTTACAAATTCATCAACTCTTTTTTAAATAATTTCATGTTTATTCATTCCATCATCTCTTTAACTCCTCATTTTTCATCTGTAAATTGGAACTATAGCAATAACTGTGTTACAGTCGTTGTGCAGAGTGAATAAGGCGATCCCTACAAAGTACTCAGCTCAGTCCTGGTGTTTAAAAAAGCATTTGCTAAATAGTAGATTATTATTACTGAAACTCTACATAATTGATGCTGTACTCTATGGCTCACCACATGAAAAGAACACCCAGTGCATATTCTGTGTTGTGTTGTATTCTCTAGGCTGGGTTTTGTTTTTGTTTTGTGTTGTCTTCCAGGTTAAGACTTCAGCACTTTCCTCTACTGTTCACCCTGAGATCTTTATTCAGGGCACATCGTCCAGGCCATTGAAGCTGGATTTCCTTTCTCTGACGGTCCATCTGTTCTCCTTCACCTCTAGGACACAGACAGGAGATCAGCGTCACGTGAAAGGACAAAACTTGTAGGAAGAATCTTTTTGCATCTGGTGTACACACGTAATAGCTTTAACGTAATTCTAAAAACACAAATATACAGCCTGTATCTCACAACTTATTATTCTCTCTTTAATCTATCTACATTGCTTTTGATGGATCTTTCTTCCACTGAAATATATAATGTCTTCTTATAGTTAAATTGCAGAATCTTTTCCACTCAACTTCCTCCCTCTGGGATGTAATAAAGAGACAACTTATGGCCCAACAGCACATTGGAGACAAATTTTCTGTGACAGAAAAATGGTTTTTACTACATGTAACATTTCTCAAAGGAGGTAGGTCAAAACATAGATATCAATCCTCTGTACCCATTTACAGAATACCATATTCGGTTGTAGAATATTAAAATGCAGTATCTTATTTTGAAAGGTTGAATATTTTATTATGGCTGCTTTGATTTCTATACCAGCCATGTATAAATTATAATAAGGAAGAAATTATTTACCACTTCTGCCATGTTAAAGGACTGAGAAGAGATGAGCAATGGTGTAGTACAGGACATCTACTTGTGTAGGTATTGGCAAACCTAGGGCTTTTCTGTTTGATCTACTTCTTCCTAGTGGACCCAGTGTTCAGCAATTTGCCTAAGGTGGGAAATGGGGAACATTAATTCTCTTCAGGGTGGTTGTGAGAAATGATTGACATAATGTGTGCAGAACATTTGGCTCCTGGAAGAAACTCAGTACTCAATAATCAATACTTTAGCTCAGCACAGGATTGTGAGAGATTTTATAATTTCAATAGCATCTGATTGTATATATGAAGGAAATAATACTACTGGAAGTCTACAAAGAGTTTCAATTTCATTAGTGGCTATCATAAAAACAGGCAATGGTATTTCAAGATAACTCAGATATTAAGTTAATGTTTCTATTCACCAGAATTTTATTTTGTAGTGCTTAAGTTTAA
Organism: Dipodomys ordii; assembly: GCF_000151885.1. Taxonomy (NCBI): domain Eukaryota; kingdom Metazoa; phylum Chordata; class Mammalia; order Rodentia; family Heteromyidae; genus Dipodomys; species Dipodomys ordii. Next base: position 2,860,551 of record NW_012267278.1, on the reverse strand, counting down.
CTGACAGCCTTACACACATGAGGTAAGCACTTTAACTTAACCCTGACACCTACCTACCCCGGGTGTGGCAATCTATAGTGAAGCTCCAAAGGCTCAGAACATAGCCCAGGGGTAGAGTGCTTGCCTAGCATGGGCAAGGAGCTGAGTTTTATTCCCAGCACTCTTAAGAAAACAAAAATAGAGTGAAGCTCTTTCCTGTGTCTAAATTCCTTTCCTCATCTGCTGCTGCTTTTTCTCAACCTTGTAGAATTTTGATCTCTTTCTGGATTGGGGAATTCCTTCCTTCCTTCCTTCTTTCTTTTTTTCTTGTGGGTCATGGGGCTTGAACTCCTAGCCTGTATGCTGTCCCTCAGCTCTTCAAATATAGGCTCTGCCGCTTGAGCCGCAGCGCCACTTCCGGTTTTCTAGTGGTTTATTGGAGATAAGAGTGTCATGTGGACTTTCCTGCCCCGGCTGGCTTTGAACCATGATCCTCAGATCTCAGCCTCTTGAGTGGCTAGGATTACAAGCGTGAGCCACCAGTGCACGATGGGACATTTCTTTTATCATTTCCTTTTCAAAATCTACTAGACTTCACAATCTGAATTTTTCATCTAGCAGGAATCTAGGATTATCAACCCTCAGTGAAAAAAAGGTTTCTCTTAAACTATTGACTCTACCTTGGATTATACTGAAGTGGGGAGATCAGACCTGACCAAGGCCATCTTGGCCACATGGTGGATGGTAGGGTCTGGTATCTTGTCTCCCTGATGGGGAAGGTGAAGCCTCCTCCTCCAGGTGATGGGCTGCCTGAATCTCTGGAGGCAGGGCTAAGCACTTGGATGATAGGTTACTAAACCTGTCAGTCCAGTGCCTAGGACTCTGGTTTCCTGTGGCACTGCCTCCCTGACCTGACCTTATTTAGGCTGGGACCTGCTCAGACACCATTATGCTATGCCACATGTCTCTGTGTTGGTGAACTGTCTCCTGCCTCTTCTCTAGTCACCATGGCATCCCACTTCAGCTCTCCATTGGAGCTGAATTGGTTTGTTGGCATTGTTTCGTTCTTTCTTTCTTCTCTGGCCTTCATGGATTAGTTTCCTAACAGTGTTAAATGTATTTGCTGGCTGCTGGTCTTTGAGATAGGAGTCCACCATGCAGTCACTGGCCTTTTAATAAAGACTCCTATTTAATCTTTCAAAACGTGGCTTCTCTGTTTTCTTTACCTACAACAATACAAGTCGGTTTAAAACTTAAAAGTCATGGACAACTCACGTTTATCGGTGAGTTTCTTTGATAATATCCTTATTCTTAAGTAATGGATGCCAAAGTCTAATTTGAAGGAAAGAATGCATGGATTAGGAAGGAATTAGTAGGTATAAACAAAACAAAATACTGTTTAGTATATCAAAATATTATCTTACCACAAAGGGGAGCTGCCCTACACCTAGTCTTTGATCTAGTTTCTTCTCAGTTGGCTGACCTAAATTATTTTCTAGTCATGGCTTGACAGACTGATTGTACAAATGGATAATGGCCAGACCACATATGACAATAGAACTTACACCTGTGAGCTGCATCAAAAAGCCAGAAAAGTCAAACCACTATCTCTGACTGCCACAAGAACATCAGAAGAGTTCAGACTCGATCTATATCTTTGTCTCTCTCCTTCCTTCCTTCCTTCCTTCCTTCCTTCCTTCCTTCCTTCCTTCCTTCCTTCCTTCCTTCTTTCCTCCCTTCCTTCCTTCTTCTCTCCCTTCTTCCCTCCCTCCCCCTTTCTTTCTTTTCTTTTTTTTGGCACTGGGGTTTAATTCAAAACCTAACACTTGCTAGGCAAGTATTCTGTCATGCTTCCAGCCCTTTTTGCTTTAGGTTATTTTTTAAGTACAGTATCTCACTTTTCTCTTTGGGGATGCCCAAGACTGAAATCCTCTTGTTTATGCCTCCCACGTAGGTAAGATTTCAGATATGTAGCACCACACCCCCAGCTTATTTGTTAAGATGGGGTTTCATGAACTTTTTGCCTGAGCTAGCCTCCAAGTGTGATACTCTTTATTATTGTCTCTCAAGTAGCTGGGATTACAGGTGCCAGGCACCAAGCTCTTCTGGACTTGTTAGCTTTACAGTTTTTTATCATTCATTCTTCTAATTCATTACCAACCAGAAAAAGCTACATATGTGCCAAACCAATCATGTAGGATGGCCTACTTCTAATCAGCTTATTATTTGATTAGCCTTCTCTAGTTTCTCTATGCCAAACAGAATACACTTGAAATATTTTTTCTACCATGAAGCTTTCCTACTCCCATACCTGCCTTTGAATTTCTGCCAAGTACAAGTGGCAGTAGCTGACTCTCTTGCTCTAAATAAATAACCTTTGTTCTCACTGAGTGGTCTTCACATTTATTTTCCCAGGCTTACCACTTGGGCATTGAGATATTTGGAGTAAAGGAGTAAATACTCTAATTTGTTTTCTGCTTTGATGGATAAGAATTAAAAACCCTAACTTTGCATTTTTCCTTGAATTTATAGGTGCTGGTAGGTTTGCTTCAATGAGTAGGGGTGGAATATTCTTGCAAGTATATATGAATGTTTATCTTTGTAAATGAAAGTTATCTGACTGTATTGTACATGAATTTGAAGATGGTTATTCCTCATGTGTCAGATTCCCTTTAATTGACATGTATCTGTATTAGTCTGCACATATAAATCTAAAGCTAGCGCAAAGTACTAATGATCTTCAGAAGAGCAGATAATGCATACTTGTTTATAGAAACCTGTGCTGCTTGATTTGCAAATCACTACAACAGACTATGTGGTCATCACAAAATTATTAATAGAAATTACAATTCTTATCTCACAAATGAAGAAGTGATAGGTAACATATTTGATGCTTCCCTAAAAAGATGAAGTCCCTCATAGAGACTTTAAGGTCTATAAAATGTTATATATCTAAAGTCTATAAGATGCTACTACTGACGAGAAGTTCCTTTCATCTCTGTGACATAGGGAATTTCCCCCTTCCCAGTCTATTGGCATGGTTGTAGTCTTTTGGGGGAGCTTGGTCTTGGGCCTGAACTCAGGGCCTGGGGACCATCCATAAGCTGTTTTTTGCTCAAGGCTAGCACTCTCCTACTTTGAGCCACAGCTTCCACTTCTGCTCCTTAGGTGGTAAATTGAGGATAAGAGTCTCACAGACTTTCCTGCCTGAGCTGATTTCAAACCTCAGTCCTCAGATCTCAGCCTCCTGAGTAGCTAGAATTACAGGCATGAGCCACCAGCACCTGGCATAGATGTGGCTATAATCTTTACCTAGGGGGAGAAAGTATCCCTGGAGCAGCAAGAAGAGGTGTGCCCTGAATCATTGGCAAGTGACCCACAAATGTAAATACTAGACAGAAGGAAACTTGGGTCTTTCCATGCAAAGCAGGTGTCTTTCCACTCTGTACTTGTCAACAATGATCTTAAAATGAAACCTGGTCCTTTACAGATCCCATATCATCTGGCTGTACGTTCCTGCCACTATTCCTACCACTTTCTCCATGCTCTGCACTATAGATATCTTTCAAGTTCTCAGATATGCTGAGCATACCCATTCTTCAGCAACTTTAACATGGTGACCCAAACATTTTCTCCAGGATTCTCACATCTCTATAAAGTGGTTGCTATGTCAGTCAAATTTTTCTTCATAGAAATCTCTTTAGACCATTTTTTGCTACAGCAACCACCTTCTTCTGTCCTTATATTGTATCTGAATCACATTGTTCTTTCATTCTTTCTTTTTTGTTGGTTTGGGCACTGTCCCTGAGCTCTTTTGTTCAAGGCTAGTGCCTCCAACATTTTGAGCCACAGCACCACTTTTGGTTTTTCTGGTAGTTAGTTGGAGATAAGAGTGTCATAGACTTGCCTTCCCAGGATGACTTTGAACTGCAATCCTCAGATCTCAGCCTCCTGAATAGCAAGGATTACAAAAAAGCATAAGCCACTGGTGCCCGACCACATTTTTCTTTTATGTCACCTGTCTGGATTTCAAATTCTCCTTTCTGTTATTTATTCATTTGTTCACTGTCTGGGCTACATACTTGGTGAGATGTGGGAACTTGCCTGCCATGTTTGCTGCTAGATTCCAAGCATCCAGAACAGTGCCTGGGCCCTCAACATATATTTATAAATGAATAAATCATAAGCCCTAGCTGAAAAATCACATAACAGTTATGTACTCATTCTCCAGAAAAAGATATGCAATGAAAGTTTTGTACATAATTTCAGGAGGTTTCAAACCCTTAGAAACCCAATATTGCTTCCCAATTAAAGCCCCTGCATTAGTTATGCTGTTTTTGTCCTTTTGAAGTTCATTCTAGAATTTTGTTTTTTTGCAATTAGATACAAGCATAGATTTTGAAAGCATGTTTTAGAAGTGGAATATAGACCAGGTGCCAGTGGCTCACACCTATAATCCTACTTACTTATGAGGCTAAGATCTGAGGTTCATGGCTCAAAGCCAGTCCAGGCAGGAAAATCCATGAGACTCCCAGGCCCAGAGTTCAAGCCCCATGACTGACCAAAAAAAAAAAAAAAAGAAAGAAAGAAAAGTGGAATAAAAGGAGTTACAAGCCAATTACTGCACAGATGTCTGATATATTGATGGCTTCTAGTGACCTATTTCAAGGGACTGAAAATGGCTTTGGTGGGAACTTTAAATTCTTATCTCTAGTTCTCCTCTCCTTTGTGGGACTTGGGAAGATAAATTTCCCAGCTTCCCATGGAGTTGATGAGGTCTTTGTAACTAATTCTAGACAATAGATTAAAGGTAGAGATGGCAAATGTGACCCACCAAGTTGGAACATGTGATTGCCAATGAGGTTTTCCTGGGCTCTGTCATCTCCTGGGGTAATGATTATGGAATTATGCTGGTATGGTATAGAAGTGCACTACCGAGCCATAAAATGGAAGCTAAGCCACTCTAGAGAGTCACAGAGATCCTTAGCTGACTGTGTTTGAGCAAGAATTAGGGACCTTTGTTGTTTTAAGTCTCTGAGCTTTTCCTAAGACTTGTTATTTCAGCACAACCCAATAAAACCTAATACACCACTGATGGGGAAATATGCTGTGAATTTATATACCATTGGGAGGAGAGATGTATTTGATATGATAAGAATTCAATGTAAGATGCATCTTAATATCAGATATGTTAAAATGTGAAATGTGGGCCTTAGATTAAATAACATACAGATTGTTAAAGAAATTCACTAAATCAGATTAGCATACTGTTAAGAGCTCCAAAGCTGGAGTTGGGCAGGAAGTTATGAAGTCAAGTCCTAGTACTTACTGGCATGTGTTTTAGTAACTTGTGTAATCTTTAGCTTCTTTATCTTTGAAATGGGGATAATTAACATGACCTCAAAGGATTTTGTGAATACTAAGTGAGATAATTCCTATGTGTTCAGCATAGAAATATATTTTTAAAAATTTTAACTTTTTCTTGTTATTATAAAGGTGATATACAGAGGGGTTACGTAAGTCAGATAATGAGTTCATTTCTTTTGGGACAATGTGACCCCTTCCCTTCCTTTCTCCCCATTTTCCCTTCCTGTCCCCACCCACAAGTTGTATAGTTCACTTTCAACATAATGCCTAGTGAATTACCATTACTGCATTTGTTCCTCCATTTTATGTGTGCTTTAATTCTGAACTTTGGCTAGATCTCAGAACTCGTTCAAGATGAACACTAATTTCAGATGATATACAAGAAAATATTCTCTTTATTTATTTATTTATTTATTCATTCATTCATTTGTTTTGCTGGCCCTGGGGCTTGAACTCTGGGCTTCGCATTGTCCATGAGCTTCTTTGACTCAAGGCTAGCACTCTACCTCGTGAGCCACAGTGCCATTTTAGGCTTTTTTTTTTCTGAGTAGTTTATTAGAAATAAGAGTCTAAATGGACTTTTTCCTGCCCAGGCTGGATTTGAACCATGATCCTCAGATCTCAGTCTCCTGAGTAGCTAGGATTACAGGCATGAGCCACTGGCACCAGGCAGGAAAATATTTTTAGAGTGCACTAATTAATTCTTGGAGATAATAGAGAGGCAGATCCAGAGAGGATTTGGTCAAAAGAGATCACCCCAGTGACTTCCCATCTATTTTCTGATAAGTTTTCTAGGTGAATCAAAAGGCTAAAATGATCATCAAGAGCAGTCTTGAAGAATATATATTCATATATATGAACAATCCTTGTGCTGCATCTTGGTGACTGACAGAGGTAATGAAAAGAAAATTAAGGGCAAATTTTGTATGTTCAGAACTTAGGGTGTATATTGTGTGTGTGTGAGAGAGAGAGCTAGATGGATGAGGATGGAGAGGAGAGGGAAGGGAAGAGTGGTAGAGAAAAGACGAGTGGGAGAGAGAAAGAATGAGCTGGATCATAAGGGTAAGTCAATGTAGCAGAGTGTGGCTCTTCCACAACGTATTTATGTATGGTTCCTGCCCATGTGGCACAATATTTTTACAGACTATGAACATTATTTTGCTTGAAATTTCAAATTCATAAAGTACCAACTCTTAATAAAACTGTCTTCATCTGTAGTTCATTTGAAAGAATTTAGCCATTGACACTGCAACAATCCTACTTCTGAAGTCCATTCTACACCTAAAGTTTGCCTCATATATACTTAGTTTCCTTGTCACTAAGGATAAGCATTCTGTGTCCAAATACAACCTTTTTACCTCAGTTTTCTGGAGAAGATGTTTCTGCAAAGGAACAGGTGGCTGATTAATACATTTTAAAAATTAAATTCCTAAATGCCTTCACTGTTTTCTTTAGTCAGCTTCTCCAAAGGAAGTGTAGCTGCTTCAACATATAACTCTGGGCTATAGTTCATATTCTCTGTTTACTTTATTCTTGTGAAACTGTATCCTAAGACTTGGGGTATATAACTTGTTATTTGATATCAGCTGAACAAAAGTGAATCAATTGTAATAGTTGTGGCACCAAAAGAAACAGAGGGACTTCCATGTTTCTAAAAGAAAAAAAAAACAAAAGCAAAACTTCCCCCCACTCCCACAATACACCACAAAAGCCCTTTCGTTTTGGTTCAGTTAACAACGTATCTTTCTACAGTTTAAAATATTCATAAATCCAAAAAGTTTTCTATTTCCCCAAGTCTAAGGGGAAAAAACCTACTCCAACTCACATATTATTTGTCAAATGTTTTAGGATGAATTTAGCTTTAAAAGCCCAAGGTTCCTTTCTCTCTCCCTCCCAGCAGTTACCTTAAGGGAGACACTCCTCATCCCTCCCCCCACAAATGGCCGCTGTCCCCCCCCAAGGGGATCAAGAGAGGAGGTGTAGTGATGCAAACAGGTTTGGGCTTGGCTTCACAGCCATGCAGCCCACGTGGCTCATCGTAGGTGTTCCCAAGTCACCGCGGGCTGTGACATGGCTCGGAGGATTTGCGGATCTCTATCCTGTATAGCCCCCTCCATCTCCCTTCCAGATGCTACTGGGAAATCGCTGTTATTTAAAGTACTCCAAAGTCTTCATCCTATTCTCTTGATTCTTCTACATCTCTGCTTGCTTACAGCCCCAGGGATTTTTAACTTTTCCTGGACGCAAGAGTTTCTCACCGACTCGGTGCTGGCGCGAGCGGGCTCCGCTCAGGCCTCCTGGCTTGCCTGGGATGTACACCGCCACGCGGAGCAGGGTGCGGCGGCTTCTCGCTCCCCTGGCACCGCGAAAGGAAGAAAAGAGGCAAGAGGAGGTGCTCAGTCTTTCTGAGGACACTCCCAAAGGAGTTGGGCATATATGCAAACAGAATGATGCTAAGATGCAAACCAGGCAACGTGGAGGTGCTAAGCCCTCCTGACCACGCTCTCAAATACCCCTAATTGACATTTAAGAAACGAACAACGCTAAAACGCAAATTGGGCAATGTGGTACCCCCCCTGAGCCTCATCTGACAGGCCGAAGTGAGGTTTTAGGGGAAAGCTTACTCATCCCTCCCCCATACACACACTGAATTCATTCTTTGAAAAAAAATGTGTAATTTTAAGTTCCACCGCTGTCATAATGAACACTCCACAGTAACTGGCAGTGGAACAATGGACACCCCCATATCACATTGTGTCAGGTAATTACAAAGTGCCGCGGCGCGGGAAAGCTGGGCTAGGAGCTTCAATGGTGCCCTGCAGCGTGCGGGAGCTCTCGGTGCCGCGGCTCTCGCCCAAGCTTCAAGACAAGGTTCGTGCCAATGTTTTAATCCAGACCGAGGCACGGATGCAACCGGACCTTGGCCCCGGGCGTGGATCGAGGGGACTCGCGCTGCTCCGGAACGCGGGTCGTGGGGAGAGTGGAATCGGGTGGGGAGAAGGTCCCGCCGGGCGTGGCGAGGGCCCCCGACCCATGGGGAAGGGATCTCCGCGGGACCCTGCGCTCCCAGCAGCACCCACCCACTACGTCCCCTCGTTCGGGTTAAGGCTAGGGCACCTTCATAAGGGGGCGCGCGGGGTCACGCGGTAAAGATGTTACTTGTAGCGGGACATCCGTGTGTGCGGAAGCTAAGGGGAGGAGGGGGGAGGAGAGAGGGAAAGAGAGAAACAGAGAAGCGGGGGGAGCAGACGCAGGCTGAAGGCCGAGATGTCCTACTTCTAAGTCATTCTCTCCAAGGCAAGCGCTTCCCGGCTGAGCAGTGGAAGGGCGCGCCGCGTTAAAGGCCACCCAGACAGGTCGCGGACCTCCCCTGAGGGGGTTCCAGCCTCGGGACGCTCGGCTGTGGCCCCAGGATGGGGACACTATCCTGACAGCTGAGGGTTGGGTCAAACCTGTGGTTTCCTTCTCCCGAGCCTCTGGCGCTGCAGTCGGAGGCGGCGAGCGCAGCCGGCCGTCCCTGCAGCGGCCCTCTCGCGTGGCGCCCTCGCGTCCCCGCGCCCTTTCATGGCTCGACCTACTCCCTTCCCCTCCCATTCATTTTTCCTTTAGCCGCGACTAGCACCGGCTCTAAAGCCAACTCCAACCGCCCCCCCTGCCACCCGAAGCCCACATCCCGGAGTTCAGGAGAAAGGGCCGGGGTCGGAGCCGGCGGCGACAGCGACGCACGGGAGACGTCGCGGAGAGGTGGTGGCCGCGAGGGGCGCCGCGAACCGCCGTTGCCCGCCGCGGATGAGCAGGCGGCCGAGAGCAGCCCCCGGAGCCGCGCAGCATCCGCGTACCCAGTGACGGTGGAAGCCACGCCCTCTCGGGAGCGGGGGGCTGTGCTAGCCCCCCCACCTCCCCCGTTCCTGTCCTGCTCCTCCCCCTCCCCCCTCCCCGCGCCGGCCCCCGGCCCGCCCCCGGCTCGGCTCGCGGGAGGCGCTGGGCGCCGGGGCTGGCGCGCTCTGCCGGGCGCACACACACATCCACGCACGCACGCCCAGAGCAGCTCTCTCCTCGTTGAGCCCGCGTTCCCCTCGCCCATGCAGACGGACAGAGCGACGGAAGATGGCTGACGACTCCGTGGGGCCCCGAGGATGCAGCCCGGCGGCAGCAGCGGCGGCGGCGGCGGGAGCG
>NW_012267278.1:2792603-2850907 GCF_000151885.1 Dipodomys ordii | reverse complement strand
CTCCCCGAGCTACCTTTCCCTCTGACAGCCACTGACGGTCTCCGCCGCTAGAAGAGACCCCGCGTCTCCAGCGCCCGCCTCTCCCCCTCCCTCCCGGCCCGGCCCGGCCCCGCCAGCACCGCTACCTCCGCCAGCTTTGCCACCATCAGCACCACCTCCACCACCGCCACCACTACCACCACCACCACCACCACCACCGCCACCGCCGGCGGCGGCAGCAGCCATTTCATCTCCACAGAAACCAGACACAAAAACATGGCAGAAATGGAGAAAGAAGGGAGACCTCCGGAAAATAAAAGGAGCAGGAAACCGGCTCACCCAGTGAAAAGGGAGATCAATGAGGAAATGAAGGTATTTTTGGACCTCGGGGGTTGGGAAGACCGAGCTCTTTCTTCCGTCCGCTCCTTCTGGGCTGTTGTGCGGATTTGGGGGGATCCAGGGGCGCGCTTGTCAGTTTCTCTGGGATGCCCGGAACGCCTCGGCTCCTCCTCCAGGTGCAGAGCAGAAGCCAACTCGCGGGTTGGTTCCCCGAAATGTGCCAAGCTCAGATTTGATGAGGGCGGGGGCGGGGGGGGGTAGGGAAAGACCACATACTACTTAACGGTACAAACCCCGGGTTGGCACAGATTTGTTTCAGGGACGGGGCCCCAGGGGCCCCAGTGGTGGGTGGGCATGACGGACAGGCTTTCCCAGCGGGTAAAACCATCCTTCGGACCCTTCCAAAGTTGAGAGCCGCCCGGCCGAGGCACCTCGGGGAGAGCTCGATGCCACCCCTCTCCCTAGTACATCTGCCTGCTTGGTGATGTCGCTTCGCCCCAAGTCGCCAAGGGTGACCGTGTAGCGGTTGTCAGTGCCCGCTCTGTGGCGGCCTGGGCGGCGCGGGTCTGGGACGGTCCTGCCCGCCCGGATCGCCCCGCCCGCGCCCGCCTGGGTGCTCTGCTGTCTCCACCCGAGCGCGTGTCTCTGCCCGCCCCGCTTCCTGGGTCAGCACCCCCCTCCCACACCCGCCCACGGTCCCGCTGAACGCTCGATTTTCGTCGGAGGGGCGGCCTTCGCCAGCGCTTGCCCATTGTTCAGGAAGGCCGGCCCGGAGTCCGCTCAGCCGGCCGAGACCGGGCTCCCGGCCAGGCCAGCGGTGCCCCAGAGGTGGCGAGCGCAGCGGCCCCGCGCGCCAGCTGTGCGTGTTTGGAAGCGATTGCCCAGGAGCACCCCGCTTACCTCCGGACTCCCCTTGTCGCCCCCACTCCTTTATTAGATTCTGCGAAGTTGCGAGGGTTAGCCTGGGCGAGGATTTTATTCTCTTTTGATTTCACAGGTTTCTCTTGATTTTTATTTTGTTCATTTTTCTTTTGTCGAGTTGAAAAAAGTAGCGGGTTTTCTGTCTTCTCGGTGTTCCTCATCTTCTGAATACAACCCGCGGGCTGCCAGGTGATCGTGTCAGGTTTGGTGAAGTTTCTACTGGAAAGACAAACTGGATTTTAAAACGCCATGCTACTAGGTCATTTTTTTTTAAACTGCGTTTTAACGTCGTCTTGGTTAGGACAAGCATATTCTGTGACGGTGCCTCATATGAAGCTCACACTTAGAAGGGGACAGATGGGTGTACATCCGTGTTTGTGTACCTGGGTGCATATGCTTAGCCTTACCTTCCGCCTAGAAATGTCAGTAGCATGCTAATTTTTGGAATTCGAGTTTGTATTTCGGGGTGAGAAACTTAATGCCTTCAAGCATAAGGTGCAGGATGGAGCCAAAAGAGAAATAAGGAAGATTTGCTTGGAAATTAATGCCAGTCCCTGTAATGGAAACCACCATTGATTAAAAAAAGAAAAAAAACACACACCAAAACCAACCAAAAGACTAGTAAAAAGTTGTTTTCTTTCCATGAGGGTGGAATTCAGTCTACAATAACCAGTTTCCCTCACTTGCCCTTCCTTCCCTCCAGTCCGGCATTTACAGATTACTTTTCCATGTCATTTTAAATTGAGGGTATAGGAGAAGAGGAGAGAGGTGAAGGCCACTAGGAAATCACAGCATGCACTGGCCCTTTAAAACACCGCCTAATGTGATCTATATGGATGGCAGCTTTTAAGTTTCATAGGTTCTAGAATTACAAATTAGCTAATTTTAATCAAAACATGTGAAATGTTATCCCGGCTGGATATAATGGCTGACTGTGCTCCATGCTTGGGGCTCGTGTTGTTGACTTTGGCTGCAGGCAGTACTCGGCGGTTTGGGAGATAGTTGTCCTTCTACAGTATAACAGATGTTTGTCTGAACTGGTGAGGAAGAAACAAAAACAACATTGTATGAAGGGGAAAAATTACACAATTTTTAGCCAATGCTGCGGGACTAAGTATGGAATTAACCTTGGTGTGCAGAATTTCCTCTTGAAAAAAACCACGTTATATTTTTCTTCCAAATCACCACTTACTATTTGAAGTTTTAATCCTCATCATTTCGATGCAGTGTAGCATTAAACAAGAAGTTTTATACAGGAAATAATTCAATTGCCTATAGGTTCGGTATTTCTCTCTGGTTTAGAACAATGTGAGAGACCCCTGGCCAGAATTTTCACTCATGTTCCTGCACATCATGCCAATGTGTCTAGTGGAACTGTTTTGTAGGCAGTCCTCTAATATAATAGCACGAAGAATCCTTATTTAAACTGTTTTCTCAAAGTCCAAAGGGTTATTTTAAGCTCATTAATATTTTTCTGCTTTTGATATTAATAATTACAGACACAAAACTCCTCCCTTCACTTCATGCTATTATTACCCTTCCATGTCTCTGAACATGAAGTGTAGGGTAACATAACAAGTTGGTTACCCTGTATAAAAATGTGTGTAACAAAATGTCACCCAGAGTACAATGTAGCCTTGTGCAGCTTCCTATCGGTGCCGCTGGAACTGCCTGGCTGTGTTTGCCTTCATCTGAACGGCTTTCATCTGGACCAGTGTAAACTAAGCCCTGGTAAGTAATCACTGCCCAGCAGAAAGAAAGGAATGTATACAGCTAGCGAGGCCTAAGCTGTAAAAACGGAAATCTGAGCCCCTACTTCGGATCACATATCAAGGCTTGAAGGTAGGGGAAATGAAAGGGGAAAAGAGGAGAGAGGGAATGGAAAAGTCAGCCTGGGAAGTGAAGGATCAGGAGGAGGCCTCCCTTAGGGAGATTTGGCTCAGGGATTAGGGAATTTTATCATGGTGTACAGTGACCTACTCAGGTTTCAACACTGGTTGGATCCAGTTGCTTCTCTGTGAGCTGAAAGAAAAAACACTGGAGTGTATGTGATTTTTTTTTCCCCTTGTGGTAACAGAAAGGACATTGGTACAAGTATCTATTTTAAGTACAGCAAAGGCAAAGCACTGAGAATGAGCAACAAATTTGCTTCATCTCAGATACTTCCTTCAAGATTTCCTAATTAAGATAGTCACATATTTATGTAAAAGGTGGTTGGAGAAGACATACTGGCTGAAGTTTAGCTGACATCAGTAATGGCATTGGAGATTGTCTTCATGTGGCTGGGAGCTAATGTTGGTTGCTGTTTCACTAGATCAGATATTGAGTTACATTTTCGTTATCACTGGTATAATGTACATGGCAGTTGTAACAAATTTAAATTTGATACAATATAATTTTGTGTGTGGAAAGTACATGACTTGGCATAGCTTGCTTTGGCATACTTCAGTGACAGTATCTTGAAGTAGAAATATTTGTCTCTTTATGATCTTTACACTGTCTCTTAATCTTTCCTACTTTTCTGATTTTTGATTAAAAAAAACATTGTTTTGTTGTGTTGACACAACACAGTAGAGAGGATTTTAAAACATCCAATGGCAATGTAATTTACGTTTTGGCTATTTTTGGTTTCTATAAAAAAAATTGTCAGTTATGGGTCTTGAACTCTGGGCCTGGGCACTGTTCTTGAGCTCTTCAGCTCAAGGCTAGCACTCTACCACTTGAGCCACAGTTCTACTTCCTGTTTTTGGTTTCTAAAGTGAATACTGGGATTTTATCTACTGTAGTATATATCCTTGCTATACTGTTAGCTCACATGTGTCATAATAAATGCATATCACAGAGGAATCCCATCATATGGAAGGGTTAGTTTCAGGAGTTCTTCTAGAACATGGTAGACATAATACACAAACTAGTTTGTGTTAGTGAATGTGTAAACATATGTTCAAGCATAAATGCTAGCTGCATTTAAGGATATGTATTTTGCACCCAAAGATCTTAGTGAACTGTCATCAGTATATCCCGAACAACAGAACTCAAAAAGTGTAAAGTGTGAATAGAGATAATGAGTCAGGTTTTTATCTTTTTAAACTCTGACAAAGCTAATGTGATTGGATCAAGTACACTGTCCTGGAAACTTTCCTAAACAAACCATAATTAATGTACTTGTAATATTTGGCTTCTTTATCAACTACTAAACTACAGGATAGTCTATGCTAACTGTCACAGAGTCTTACCTTTACTAGAGGAAGTTTCTGTCTACAGATATTCTCAGTAAGTAATTTGTACCTAAATTTATGCTTTGGTCCTGTTGCCTGCAGTTTGGGGCAGGCACATCTGGTAAAGTTTAGTAGGACACTTACCACAAGATTTTCTAGTTTGGTCTACTGATGGTCTCCATTTGGCATTAAAAATGACCTATGTCAATTGCATAGACAATAAGGCAACTGCAGTGAGTTAAGTAGCTTGATGTTTAAAAAGAATTAGAGAAATCAGAGTGAGAATTGTAAAATTCAACATATTTAAGATGGACATGATCTCATTATTTAATCAGTTATATTTTAAGATTTGCTGCTGAAATGCTACCCTGTTATGTTAAATGCATCAAGGAACTTAGAAAGCAGGCCTGGAAGCACATCCCACTGAGACATTCACAAATTGTATCAGACCTTTCTTGCTGAATGATAGCTTCAGGTGCACAACATGACAGGGTTAGGGGCTAATAAAATCAGGACAAGGACCTTGCTCTTTGGCAGCAGGTATGGGATGTTCCTGTACCCTTGTCATTGCCATCCATTGTCCAGCTCAGGCTAAACCCATAAGAGACAGTCCTGAGAGGACTTGGAGAGCTATGCATTGTGCTCTATTCCAACAGAGGTTTCTGGGTAGGCTCTCTTTCACCATCTGTGAGCCTCTGATTCTGATGTGCCATAGAGCACCATTCTCTCTCACAGGTTCCAGAGACAAGGAAATGGAAAGGAACCTCTCCACTTCCTACCAAATCTGAAATAAACATTTGAACTAGAAGAAAATGAGTCTGACAGACTCGTTCCCTTCTGCGTTTCCTGCCTCTGTGCTTGCCAAGCCTGCTCTGAGGAGCCAAGCCCTACTCTGCTTGTGTGAAAGACAGACTTATAGAAACCAAGAGGTAACAGAGTTTTAAACTGAAAGTCAAAATCAGGGCCTCGAAAAGGAGCACTGAGGGTTTGTTGGTGGCTCTCTAAAAAGGAGACTTCCAAGAAAAGATTGTCTTGTTAGTATGACCAAAGTTTTTATAGCTTGAAGTCTTCTGAGGAAATGTCTCTTCGTTGTCTGTCATTATCATCTTCTCCTTCTCTTTCTACTTCTCCTCCTTCTTTTCCTCCTCTTCCTTCTCCTCCTCCTCCTTCCTTCTTTTCTTCTTCTCTCTTCTCTTTTCTCCTTCTCCTTCTTCTTCTCCTTCACCTCCTTCTTTTGTGCCAGTTCTGGGGTTTGAATTCATGGCCTGGATGCTATCCCTGAGCTTTTTTTTTGTTGTTCAAGACTAGCACTCTACCATTTGAGCCACCCCTCTAATTCTGGCATTTTTAGTGGTTAATTGTAGATAAGACTCCCATAAGACTTTGCTGTCCAGGTCGGCTTCAAACCACAATCCTTGTACCCCAGCCTCTAGTAATTAGGATGAGCCACTGGTACAAGGCAGATTTGTATTCTTAAGCTAATGAAATTAGTGAATATTTTCCTGAAAGAGAAAGGGTAGAAGGGAGGAAAATAGAATACTTATCTTGGTAGTGTCACTTGAAACATAAACAGACTTGAATGCTTGTGCCATGTGAGATTTGCTGAATGTATACTTTAGGATCTGTAGACTGATGGGAGTTAATGTCTCTTATATAACTAAAAGACCAGTGGAATTCTGAACAGCTTTAAGGGCAGTAGTGATGACAGGAAAACTATGTCTTGGTAATTTTTAGGGCAGTGCTGCAGCTGTGAAAGGACACAGCTGCACACAGCTGTACACCTGCCATTCCTGCCATAGTGTTGGCTCAGCCTAGGACCTTTAATTTCATATTATTCCTTTGACTCCTTTAGGACAGTTGATGTCTTGGCAGTAGATTAAAATGTGGGCATATGATTGTGTGCTCTGTATCACAAGATTTTTTAAAATTAGAAGCACATGATTTTGATTTCCTAGGCCAGTTAGATAGCTATTGAGTTTGGAATCTATCACTCAAAACAATACTTTTTCAGGTCTGTTCCAGTTGGGGATTAGTGGTATACTGTATCCTCTGCTTTTTGTCCTGCATTAAAATCTTTGTGTTATAGCTGATGAAAATGCTATAAAGTGACCCAAAACTGAACACTGTGATCATCTGCAAGGGCTTTCAAGCTAACAGTCATAGGTAAAAATGGCAGGCCCAAAGCATAAACTCTGCCAATCTAGGCCCCCCACACCCTTATTATTTCATGCATGCAGGGTGATGACCTCCTAATGGGTCATTTTTAGGGACTGGCTTATTCTACTTGTATACCATCTGATTTAGTGGGAACATGAATGTGGAAGTACTTTGTAATCTGTGAAGGCCTCTTCAAATATTTCTCTTGCAGTCTCTAAATTTTACTTCATGATCTTTTTCTTGGCATAACCATAAAACAAAATTGGTCTACTGGGTCTGTGTTAAAGGAGAAAACTTAGACGTAGCACTGGGCCAGGCCTAGGAGCAGAGCTGGAAACTGACTTCTTACCAAGTTCAGTTGTTAGCTTTACTTTGGGACTTGAACAAGGCTCTGCCTCTCTTCTGCATATTTCCTTTCCTTATTGCTCCTTGTGAGTCCAATAAAGCTTCATAGAGGTTTGCTCCGGAATTAGAATGCATGGACGTGACAAAACAGAGAAAAAAATTAAAATAAAATAACCACCATTCCATTATTCATAACAAGCATAGATGCTAGTAGTTTTTTCTTCCTCCTACCTTGTGAATTGTTCACAGGAGTTTCCTTTCTGTTTGAAAGTATTTCTTATGTTTTCTACATGTTGGATAGTACATGTCAGAATGTTTTGAAGTTAAATAACATAACTGACAGATTTTTTTTATTGTCATTATAATTGTGAGTATGACTGATGTAGCAGAGACTATGTTAATTTTTGTTTTGTTTTTTGTTTTTGGGTCCGGTCATGGGGCTTGAACTCTGGGCCTAGGCGCTGTCCTTCAGCTCTTCAGCTCAAGGCTAGCGCTCTACCACTTGAGCCACAGTGCCACTTCCGGCTTTTTTCTTTTTGCTTATGTGGTGCTGAGGAACTGAACCCAGGGCCTCAGGCATGCAAGGCAAGCATTCTACCACTGAGCCACCTTCCCAGCCCTATGTTAATTTTTAATTAAAACTAGTTTCTTATTTTTACAAAAGGTATACACAAACATGACATAAATAGCAGAATAAGCAATAGTAATAACAGAAAGAAAAACAAAGACTATAGTTTTCCCACTCAGAAGCACTTAGGGTCAATACTCTGATGTATGTCTTTCCTTGTCCTTTTCTATGTATAACACACAGTTTTAAAAAATAAAAATCATCTCATACCTAACTTTTCTTTTAAAACCTATTATTGTTAATAGTTTTCCATAGCACTAATTTTTTAATCTTCAGCATAAATTTTAGTGATGAAAGAGTATTCTATTATATGACTAAGCTATATCTATCTATCTATCTATCTATCTATCTATCTATCTATCTATCTATCTATCTATCTATCTATATTTTTTGTCCATCATGGGGCTTGAACTCTGGGCCTGGGTGCTGTCCCTCAGCTCTTCAGCTCAAGGCTAGGGCTCTACCACTAGAGCCACAGCACCACTTCTGGCTTTCTCTGCTTATGTGGTACTGAGGCATCAAATTCAGGACCTCATACATGCAAGGCAAGCACTCTACCACTGAGCCACCTTCCCAGCCCCTAAGTTGTAACTTATTTAACCAAGTTCCTATTGTTTGTCATTAGATAGTTTGTTTCTAAGAAAACACCAAGATAGATATTCCTGTACATCTGTATTTCTGTACTTACTTCCTTAGGATACTTCCTCAAATTGCCAAGAAATAAAGTTGCTGAGTCAAATGGTATGTAAATTTCGTAGAATCTTAATGCGTTGAGTCATATTACCTTTGCTAAAAGTCATATCAACTTCTCAGTAGTATGCCAGAACTCACTGATGTTACTTATGATACTTTTTAAAGTTTCGTATATTTATTGTTGGAACAAGGTTTTTCTGAATTTCATTAGCCATTTCTCTGTATTTATACATTTTTTTGTATTTGTGAATGTATCTGAATGAATTAGCATATCTGTAGAGTACATTCTAACTGTTTGATGTTATGCTAGGTAAGGCTTAAAATGAAATAGGAGGTGGATGCTACTCAGGAGGCTGAGATTTGAAGATCATGGTTCAATGCCAATCAGGAAGGAATGTCTGTGAGACTCTTATTTGCAGTTGACCAGCAAAAGGCTGTGACTCAAGAGCTATGACTCAAGTGGTAAGAGCTAACCTTGAGAGAGAAAACAAACCAAAAACCCAACTTAGGACAGTGCCTAGTCCTTGAGTTAAAAACAGAAAAAACAAAAAGCAAAAAAGAGAAATGAAAATATTTTATCCTTAAGTAACGCACAGTATATTTGGGTAGATGTTGTTGCCATACTTTATTTACAAGAACTGCCTCTTGGAGTAAAAATGGGAATTACGTTTATGGGAAGAGGAAGGGAAAACTTTCCCTCATTTAAGTAAATGATTGGGAGCTCCTTGAATAGTTCTTACTTCCCTGTATACGACACAAGTTTGCAAACATATTGACATTAAGTTTTTCAAGGTCTGGTACTTACCTATCTTATAATAGCTTTTTGATATTTTCATGATAAATAAAATTCCCAGTCCTTTTCAAGGCCTTGAAATATTTTTGTTTTAAAGGTATTTTCTGAATTGTTGCTATTTTAACTGTGCTTAAAATCAACCATTATTTCTCTAGTGAAATGTTCATTTAAAAATAACTTAGATTAGGCCAGCTGCTGGTAGCTTACACCCATAATTCTAGCTACTCAGGAGGGTGAGAGCTGAAGATTGAGGTTCAAAGCCAGTCCAAGCAGGAAAGGCCATGAGACTTGTTGCTGGTTATAGGACTTGAACTCAGGGCCTGGGTGCTATCTCTGAGTTTTTCTGCTCAATGCTCATGTTCTACCAATTTGAGTACTGCTCCACTTGCAGTTTTCTGTTGTTTAAATGGAGATAAGAGACTCTCACAGTCTTCTTACCTGAGCTGGCTTCAAACAATGATCCTCAGATCTCAGCATCCTGAGTAGGTAGGATTAGAGGCATGAACCATCAGTGTTCAACTGTTCATGAGACTTTTTGTAGTTGTTGTTGTTGTTATTGTCGGCTATGGGGTTTGAACTCATGACCTGGGGGCTGTCCCTGAGCTCTTTTTGCTCATGGCTAGCTTTCAACCACTTTGAGCCATTGTGCTACTTCTGGTTTTCTGGTAGTTAATTGGAAATAAGAGTTCAAACCCAGGGGCTGGGAAGTTGGCTCAGTGGTAGAGTGCTTGCCTTGCATGCATGAGGCCCTGGGTTCGATTCCTCAGCACCACCACTGGACCCCCCCCCAAAAAAAAGTTCAGAACCACCAAAAAAAAAAGGAGGAGGAGGGGAAAGAGGGAGAAATAAAGAAAAGAAGAGAGGATAAGGAAAGAAAAGAAACAATCCCAAAAGGGGCTTTTCTGTCCAAGCTGACTTTGAACTACCATCCTCAAATCTCAGTTTCCTGAATACCTAGGATTACAGGTGTGAGCCACCAGCACCATGAGAGTCTTATTTCCAATAAACTACACAGAAAAAGCCACAAGTGATGTTGTGGCTCTAGTCACAAGTGACGCTGTGGCTCCAGTGATAGAGGGCTAGCTTTGAGCAAAAGAAGATCAAAGATAGTGCCCAGGCCCTGAAGCCCCAGGACAGGCACACAATTTTTTTTTAAGTTGATCTTTGACATTTGTGTGGTACTGCCAATTGAATAAGCAGGTTGTCTAAGGAATGTCCTGTTAATCAAGATGTAACAAAATTAAGTTTTGCTGGTATGGAAAGAACACAGGAAAAGTGAAGAAATAGTCAATTTTCCCTTCTGCATATCTGTCTGTGATTGATTGATTGGAACAGAGCAAGCTTTCAGGCTAAATGTTAAGATTGTGGTCTTTTGTAGGAAGCATAGAAGAGAAAGAAATGGAAGAGGTTGAGGAAAAGGTAGGGGACTAGGTAATTACAAGTACAAAGTAATTAGAATTAGCTATGATGTCAAAAAGTTGCAAAATGAAAGTCAGTTTTATTTTATAACTCAAGGCATCTAACATATAAGAGTTGCTGAGCAGGTCATCTACCATTTGAGCCATGTCTCCAGCCCCTTTTTGGGTTGTTTCTTTTCTTTCTTTCTTTTTCCTCCCTTACTCTCTTCTTTTCTCCCTCTTCCCCTCCCTCTCTCTCTCTCCCTCCCTTCTTCTCTCTCTTCCTCTCTCCCTCCCTCCTTCCCTCCTTTCCTCCCAGACTGCCTCCCTCCCTCCCTCCCTCCCTCCCTTCCTTCCTTCCTTCCTTCCTTCCTTCCTTCCTTCCTCTTTCTTTCTTTTCTTTCCTTCTTCCCCTTCCCTCCCTCCTTCCCTCCATCTCTTTCCTTCCTTCCTTTCATTCTTTCTTTCTTTCGTTCTTTCTTTCCTTGTGGTACTGGGGTTTGAACTCAGGGTCCTACACCTGCTCAGCTTACTTGCTTACAGATGGCACTCTATTACTTGAGCTACTACAACTCCAGTCCTGCCTTTTTTGTTGTTATTTTGGAGACTGAGTCTCACAGACATTTCTACTCTGGGTGGCTTTGAATTGTGATCCTCTGGATCTCATCCTCTTGAGTAGCTAGTATTTGGAATATAAGCTTGAGCCACTGCATTTGGCAATGATTTAATGCCAATTCTGAATTTTGATCATTCCTTCCTTAATAATAACAATAATAATAGGGGACCAACAATCAAATCTAAAAATAAGCAAAGTTTCAAAATAGGAAACGTGAAGTCTCTCTTAGAAGTCTCTCTCTCTCTGATATTGACATCTTGTAGTATGACTTCTTTGCAAATCTTTGGTATGAGGAAGTTACTTGTTTAGAGTTACTGACACATTGGCTTGTACTGAATTTATAATTTTTTGGTCAGTCATGGGGCTTGAACTCTGGGCTTGGGTGCTGTCCCTTAGCTCTTCGGCTCAAGGCAAGCGTTCTACCGCGTGAGCCACAACGCCACTTCTGGTTTTCTAGTGGTTTATTGGAGATAGGAGTCTCACTGCCTGGGCTGGCTTTGAACAGTGATTCTCAGATCTCAGCCTCCTGAGTAGCTAGGATTACAGGCGTGAGCCACTGGCGCTCGGCTGCAATGACTATCTCTTACCTTCTTGATGCTCTCATTTTGTAAAATGAGGATGCTATCTAGGTGACTACATCCCTAACATATAAGATTACTGGAGGAACAAGAGAATGTGGATGTACTGCAAGTGTTTTAAGAGTATTAGATATTATCATTATAATTTTATTGACCTGTTTTCCAAACCCAAATTGGACCACATGATATGAGAGGATTTTTGTGTCACTTCCAATGGCAAGAGGCAGTCTCCAAGATGTAATATGGATGCCAAAATATTGCAATTTCTGGCACATTTTGGTGTTTTATAGGAGCAATGATAAGGTATTTGAAATAATGACTCCTCAGTAAAATTCATGATGTGTGATCACTATAAATTTTGAAATTTCATTGTAAAAGTTACTTCATTTTTCATATAAACAGAAGTTCATAGAATCCTAAAGGTGGGAGGAACTTTAAAGAATTTTTTTTGTTTCAGTTTCTTGTCCTAACTCTTAAGGAGAAATGCATGAAGATACCCCCTTGGCATAGTAGCTTGTCTTATTTGATTTTATTTTACTTATTTGTAGGATTTAAAATCAGGGTCTTATACTCTTTCTTAGCTTTTTTCACTCAAGGCTGGTGCTTTACTACTGAGCCCCACTTCTACTTCTGGCTTTTTGCCGGTTAACGAGAAGAATTCGGAGATTTTTCTGCCCAGGCTGCTTCAAATCTTGATCCTGGGATCTCAGAATCCTGAATAGCTAGAATTATAGGCATGAGCCAAAAGTGCCAGGCTAATAGCTTCTGTTATTACTGAGCATTTTAACCTTAAAAATGTTTCTGGATTTTAACTCATTGCTTTTTCTTCACTTAAAAAAATAAACAAAAATGTAAGAAAGGAATAACTTTTAAGTATAAAATTATTTTGGGGCTTACATTAATCAAGATGATTCTACTCATAAACTGATACATTGATATTTGTAAAACTACTTAAAGGTAATAAAATAAACAAAATAATATGAGATAGATAAAATAAGATATGATTATTGATGTCAAGACTAGCACAGTGACATGAAAGTGTCAACAACTTCCCTCCTTCAAGGAGCTGCAAGAGATTCTCACAGGTGAAAACTCAGGTAAGGATGCAGAAGTTGCCTCCCAGCATTCAAGAGGCTTCATTGTGTAATGGAAGGTAGGTGGTGGTTAAGAAGTCAGGTTGTACCTCGAGGTATTTGATCTATTTGGAATTGATTCTGATGCAGAGTGTTATATAAGAATCTAACTTAAATTTTCTACATGTATATACCCAATTCTTTCAGCACCATTTGTTGAAGAGGCTGCCTTTCTTCCATCTGATAATTTTGGCTTCCTTATCAAAGATTAGGTGACCATAGGTCTGTGGGCTCATGTATGGGTCTTCAGTTCTCTTCCATTGGTCCTCAGGCCTGCTCTTATGCCAGTACCAAGCTGTTTTTATAACTATAGCTTTATAATAGTGTTTGAACTTTGGTATTGCTATACCACTGTTCTTCCCGCTAAGGATTGTTTTTGCTATTTGGGGTCTTCTATTGTTCCATATGAATTTTTGGATTATTTCTTCTATTTCATTAAAGAATGTTGTTGGGATATTGATAGGTATTGCATTGAATTTGTAGATAGCTTTGGGCAGTATTGCCATTTTCACCATGTTAGTTCTCCCAATCTAGGAGCATGGGAGATTTTCCCACTTCCTTAAATCTGCTTTAATTTTATTTTTTAAGTTTTCATCATAGAGGTAAAAATATTACAAGAAGGGATAGGGGATATGCTAGGGGTCCTCAGCACAAGTTGAAACTTCCTAAATAAAGATCCAGAAACACAACAACTTAAAGAAAGGCTAGATAAATGGGATCACATTAAACTGCAGAGCTTCTGCATGGCAAAGGACATAGCTAGCAAGATAAATAGAAAGCCCACAGACTGCTAAGATATTCACTAATTATACAACAGACAAGGGTGTCATATACTTAGGGCTCAAAAAATTAACCCTCCCAATAACAAATCTACAAAGAAACAACCACCCCATTAATAAGTGGACTAAAGAATTAAAAAGAGACTTCTTTGGAGAGGAAATAAGAATGGCCAACAGACACGGAAAGAAATGTTCAACATTGCTGGCCATAAAGAAATGCATATCAAAACCATATTGAGATTCCACCTTACCCAAGTTAAAATGGCTATTATTAAGAAAACAAATAATAACAGATGCTGGTGGGGATGTAGCCAGAAGGGAAGACTATTACACTGTTGGTGGGAATGTAAACTGATTCAACCAATCTGGAAAGCAGTATGGAGGTTCCACAAAAGATTAAACATAGAACTTCTCTATGATCCAGCAATTCCACTCCTGGACATTTATGCAAATGATTACAAGCAAGGCCACACTAAAGCTACCAGCACAACTATGTTCATTGCAACATTATTTACCATAGCTAAGATGTGGAACCAACCCAGATGCCCCTCAATAGATGAATGGATTAAGAAAATGTGGTATATATACACAATGGAATTTTATGCTTCTATCAGAAAGAATGACATCACCCCCTTTTGTAAGGAAATGGAAAGCTTGGGAAAAAAATCATATTAAGTGAAGTAAGCCAAACCCAAAGAAACATAGGCTCTATGGTTTCCCTCATTTTTTGTTGTTGTTGTTGTTTTGTATTTTTTTTTTTTGGTCAGTCGTGGGGCCTGAGCTCTGGGCCTGGGCACTATCCCTCAGCTCTTCAGCTCAAGGCTAGCACTCTACCACTTGAGCTACAGCACCACTTCCAGCTTTTTTCTGCTTATGTGGTACTGAGGAATCGAATCCAGGGTCTCATACATGCAATGCAAGCACTCTACCACTGAGCCACCTTCCCAGCCCTGTTTCCCTCATTTGTAATAATTAGTATATGCCTAGGATAGTCCTTGCAGAGAATCATAATAGCTCAGTAGCTATATACATATGACCATACAAAATGATGCTAATTGAAATGAACTCCAAGACATGGAAACAACAGGTCTTTTGTTGTTGTTGACTTTGTTGTTGCCAATGTACTATATTTAGTTCTTCTTATTTTATTTATTTTTTATTTTTCCATTGGTTTATCCCTGTCATTCACTGTCTTTGATTCTGGTACCGTGCATCTTGTATATACATGTATCTGATTTGGGGAAGGGAAGGGGAATAACAAAATACTGAAAGAAGGACAAAGGGTGACCCATTGCAACAACAACACTCACAAGACAGTATGTGGGAAATGAACTTTACAACTCTGGGGGTTGGGGTGAGGGGGTGGGGGAGGAGTAGGGTAGGGGGAGAGGAAAAATGGGGGAGGGAAAGGATAGTGGGAGAAAAAGGAGTGGGTAACAATGTTCGACAAGAAATGTACTCATTACCGTACGCATATAACTGTAACGCTTCTGTACAGCATCTTTATAATAAAAATAAATTCATAAATAAAAAGCAGTGATATAAAAAATCAGGTTATGAAATTCTTTGTGCAAGAAGCTGACACGTGTGGAATGAATAAAGTTTACTCTTTAAAAAAACTTTTTAATTTAAGAAGTAATATATAAAATGCTTGAATTGTTGGAGCCAAGTGCTGGTGGTTCATACTTGCAATTCTAGCTATTTAGGAGGCTGAGATCTGAGGATTGTAGTTCGAAGCCAGTCTGGGCAGGAAAGTCCGTGAGATTCTGACTTTCAATTAACTACCAAAGAGTCTAAAGTGGAGCTGTGGATCAAGTGATAGAGCACTAGCCTTGAGCAAAAACAAAGAGCTCAGTGACAGTGCCCAGGCATGTGTATACACACACACACACACACACACACACACACACACACACACACACACACTGTAGTTCTTTACCAGAAAGACTTGAAACTTTTATAGACTGTAAACTGTGAGTTTGCATTTTCTAGAACATAGTATATTTCTTAAATATTATAAAAATCTATTTCATTGCTTCAGTTTTATGCCATAATGGGCCCATAAGATATATGCCATCAGACTCTATTTAGAAAAATTTAAAATTTAATTATTCCTTGAGTTTCTTTGGTTTCTTAATATAATATAGTGTATATGACAGATGTTATAGCCTTTCATTTTGTATCCATATTACAGCAAACTTTGGCATTTGCTTTCTTTCTTCATGAAAGGTTTAAGACTTATGACTTGTGCCTTTATAAACCTCTTGTTTTCTCCATTTGCAGTCACATATCAAAATGGTAAAGTGTTTATTTTAAATGACAAGAAACAAAATGTTTTAAAGTTTTTTCCCCTGACACATAGTAACTCAGCATGCATGGCATAAATCAAATTCATATTGATTGCTCCATGAAGCCTCTGAATTTTCAGCAGAAACCATAAAATAAACTGATCAGTTAAGATACCCAAATGGTATGAATTTGGTGTTAATGATTCAGTTGAGGTTTCAGTTTTTCTTCAAGTATCTGAGAATTCTGGATCTCGTCCTAGAATTGATTCTGAGAGGATGAATGAATTTGCAGCTGGACTAAGACAAGGCTGGAAGGTTGCTTTATGAGTTATACATCTGTAAACTTAGTGTGACTTCAGAAGTTAGATCTGGAGAACGTTGATGTTGGGATAGGAATAATATACAAAACATGTAGCAGGCAGGAGTTACTATGTAAAAGATTATCTCTCTTGTTAGCAGAGTTCTTTTAGAGGTTGGGGCAAGATAGCACATTGACCAAAAGGATGGCTTAAACTTGGCTTGTTGTTTGTTTGTTTGTTTGTTTTTGTTGGCTGTGGGGTTGAACTCTGGGTATGAGCGCTGTCCCTGAGCTCTTTTGCTCAAATTTGCTCAAAGTTAGTGTTCTACCACTTTGAGCCACAGCGCCACTTGAGGATTTCTGGTGGTTAATTGGAGATAGGAGTCTCACAGATTTTCCTACTGGGGCTGGCTTTGAATTGTGATTCTCAGATCTCAACCTGCTGAATAGCTAGGATACAGGCATGAGCCACCAATACCTGGCACACTTGGCTTTTAAATGCTGTTGGAAATTGTTTTATCTATGCAACATAAGCTTCACCCTTGGAGATTTCTACTGCCAGACCACTGAAAGAGGATCTCAATTTGTGCGCTTTGTGTCATTCTGTAGTCAGGCACTGAGCAGAGTGAAAGAAATCAGGTATTGGCAGAGAGTGATGCCTCATTAAAGGGACCACTTTTGATTGAGTAGAGCAGCATTTAGCCCAGTCCTCCTTAGTGGTATTCCTGAAGTCACTGAGCTTATTTTTTCTATTAATCATATCATCTGTGAGCATTCATGAATGTCTATTTAATGCGGACATGACCAGTCATCAGAGAGAATACATGCCTCACTAAAGCTTGATATGGCTGACTTGGCCTTGTAGATGGTGACACTGAATCAATCTATCTGGATTTTTAAAAAGTTTTCTAGTATTCTATACCAACACAGATTGACCCAGTTGTTTCTTAGATCTTACACAGGCAGTAAAGCAAAAATAAAACAAAACAAAAAAACCTAAATAAATAAATAGCATTCTGCGGGTGGTTTAAAATGCCAGGTTTCTTTTGTGGAGCCAGTAGTGCAATATCATTTATTGATTTATTGATTTATTTATTTGCAATCCTTGCTGAAATTTAAAGTCATGAAATTCAAGAAAACATGGGACTCAACACATTGAGTCTGTGCACACTTTGGCCTATAGACTTTCTGCTTTGTTTCAGGTATATAGATTATACATCCCAGTGTACTTCAGAAATGACATGTTCTAAGAAGAAGAATAAAAGGTTCTCTGCGCCACAGAGATGGTTAGAATATATAGTTTTCCTAGTTCAAGCTAGGAGGTTCATGGCACCCTGCTGGACAAGTTAAGGCACACTGGAGCATAACTGTGATGAGATCAGTAATACACACAGGACTATATTTTGCTCCCAGATAAGTTAATAAAAATGGTCCCTAGGTATAAGGTATCAAATCTGTCCAACTATACCCATCCCTTTAAAACTTTGATATCTATAATAACAGTAATAATATCCCACATTTATAGTTCATAAAGTGGTTTCATGCATTATCCAAAATTTGGACTGGCTCATAATGTTAAAAGACAATCATAGTGACCTTGTAACATTAATAAAGCATTTAAACATTAATTAAGAATATTTTTACAAAGGGAAAAATTGGAAGGGGAAACTTGTAACCTATTCAGCTTTCTATGTGGGGTAGTGGTTGTCAAGTGATGAGTTATTTTTCTTTGTTAAAATTTTGCTTTGTCAGAGATGAGAAGTCATGTTAATAAATAACACCTGAATCAGATAATAAGTCTAATCTGAAATACAAAATAATTGTTTACATTTTCAAAATTTTTTCTTAGCTATTTTTATGCTTTTCCTTTCAGTATTTTTGTTAGTGTGGGAAACAGGTTTTGCAGAAGAATATGCTAAAATAAGACTTTTTATTTGCAAGGAAAACTGGCAAATACCTTGTCCTTATTATCTTTAAATTGCAAATCTCTGAAGACTTGTCATAATTGGACGAGTCATTCTGTGATTTAAATGCATTGAATTTTGAACATGATTTGTAAAATGAGCACTCCTCTAGGGAAAGCGGGACAGGGATAGCACTAAACGGAATTCTCTCTTTTAAAATAATTATTGATTATAGAAGTAAGTTGTCGTTTATGCTTCTCTTTCAGAATTTTGCAGAAAATACCATGAATGAACTCCTTGGCTGGTATGGCTATGATAAGGTTGAATTAAAAGATGGTGAAGATATAGAATTCAGGAGCTATCCTACAGATGGGGAGAGCCGGCAGCACATTTCTGTTCTCAAAGGTAATGACATTCAATGTCCCTTTGTTAGTGCAAAGTAGGATTAACTATCTCAGCCTTCCAGAATTGATTTGCTTTTGGACTCATTTTGTTGACTATGCCTGTGGGTTTTTTTGTTTGTTTGTTTTGTTAGTTGTGGGGTCTGAACTCTGGGCCTGGGCACTGTCCCTCAGCTCTTCAGCTCAAGGCTAGTGCTCTAGTACTTGAGCCACTGCTCCACTTCTGTATTTTTCTGCTTATGTGGTGCTAAGGAATTGAACCCAGGGCCTCAGGTATGCAAGGCAAACACTCTACCACTGAGCCACCTTCCCAGCCTCTGTGGTTGGTTTAAATGTATATTCTACACATTATAAGAGAACAACACAAACAAAAATATACATAAGTTCATCTTCCAGCAGTGAAAAAACTAAATGGAGGCTTAGAAACTTAAATGTGGTGATCTGCCCACAAGTTCATAAAAAGAGACAAATACTGCTGACCCCCAGTTTCCTTTATCTTTTTTGCATATGATCAACTGCTGGGAGCTGGGATTTTCTGTTAGGTGCCAATGGTAGGTGTGCATTTTCAGAAAGAGTCACTGTTGTTTGGGTGACCCTTCTCCCTTGATTTAGGGTAGGAATTCCAAAGCCCTATTTACATTTAGTACTTTCCCTACCACCAAACCCTTCAGTAGGGTAAGAGGAGAAAGACAGTAGTAGATTAGACCTTGTACTTTCTATAAGAGTATTTATGAAAGCCCAGCTAAAGAGTGGTACATAAAGAGGAATGACAGAGTAGAATTTATACTGATTCTACAGTAGGCAGCATTCTCTGATATCTAATGCAAAAGCTTGTATGACTACTGAATTAATGAACCTAAATTTGAAATGAACATTTGTTTGGAAGTGAAAAGAGAAGGAACATGTGAAAAAGCAGTTCATTTGAGGAATTTTAATAAAATGTGGGTAAAACTAATTGTGCATCATCATTGGCAATTTGTTCAGTATTTATATTACATCCAAATTTATTGGCACAATACCTGCTCAAGCATTTTGTTTCCAGACTTTAAGATAGCGCTTTCCCCCTTATATATGCAGCAAAATGTAAATGAGCTGTCCTGCAGGCATGTGGAACTGGATGTACATGACAGATTTTATGTAAAGTTTGCTATGACATTGAACACATCATGCTAGGAAAATAGTATAATCAATCTCACTGTAACTAAAAATGCAAGTCACGAGTGTATATTCTATAAACTAATAACATAGGTAATTATCTTTGGCTCTGGGGAACATGGAAAGAATGACTGCTATGTTTTTTGTGGTTGAGGCTTTTTTGGGGGCGATCATTTGCTTACAAGGATACTATGCACAAAGGTTTCTTTATTTTCATTTTCGTTAATTTTTAGTGGGCTTTATCAATACCCAGTGAATAGCAGTTTTCTTCTAGGTCATCATCTTTGATTATATTATAGTCTGAGTTTGTAATACAGTGGGAGTTACAATGCTGGGGTACATTCTTCAGACTTTTCTCCTGGAAGCTAGGAAGTGATTTTTACTGTATATTACTTATACATGGAAAAGGTTAATTGCCTTTTAATTTTTTTAATGGAAATATAGTGTTAAAATTCCTCACCATGATTCAGCTTGGATATTAGCTATCATAGTGGAGCAAATTATAAAGGAATTCATTGGAAAGTGTTGATAACAAGACCAGAAAATTCCATAACTGACTATGGAGTTCTGGTAAGCTGTTTAAAGGTTTACAAGGATTTTTTTTCCCGTAGACGATCATTTCACTCAAGGAAATGAGGAAAAATCTTCAGTCTGATAAGTAAGCTATTTTGTCATATGTCATATAATTATGTTTTCTCTTACAGAAAATTCTTTGCCAAAACCAAAATTACCTGAGGACAGTGTTATTTCACCATACAATATAAGCACAAGCTATTCAGGGCTTGCCACTGGAAATGGACTCAGTGACTCACCCGCAGGGTCAAAGGATCATGGCAATGTGCCTATTATTGTACCTTTAATTCCGCCACCTTTCATAAAGCCACCAGCAGGTAAGCACCACTGGGGTTCCCATTGATGATGATTCCTAGACATCTATTTTAACTATCTTATTAGTAACTATTACAACTTAGATAATAATTTTGATAAAGACTGTTTTAAGAACTCTGTAGATAAGAGATATCATGATATATATTATTTAAAATATTACTGTTATTGTTGGGAAAATTCTCTCTCTGTTAATACTTAGGCTTTCAAATAACTGTAAACCTTTTCTATTACCAGCTTGCAAAAATTATTTTCCTTCTCTGAAGTCATTATTCTTCTTTCTGAAAACAAGGAAAAATTTCTGTTCTTTTTTAAAAAACAAGTATATATGATGTCTGGTTAGCAAGAGAAGAAGGTAACTGTGGTTGAGCTGGGTGGTACATATGGAGGGCATGGTCTCCTGGGGTTTCTGAGAAAAGGAGTAATTTTGTACAAGGACATGTGGCATGCATGTTCCTCAACATGTTTTTCTTTAAATCCATTCAAGAAACAATTTACATTATGCATCATCTCCACAGAGTTCTTTCTAATTCCTGGAAAGCTGTCCTTGAGAACTTAAAAAAGATGGAGATCTGAATTCCAATTGCATGAAAATGTAATCAGTTCTTTTATATTTCCAGAAAATTAGATGGCACTGCGTTAGATCTAGATGGCAATAGGTTCTGAGCATATGATATTGTAAGCTAGGCTATGGTACATTTCACACAGAGGGAAAAGTTAACATTGTTGTCTCTGCATGCTGTAAAATGTTGGAATTGTGAAAGGATGCTTAATTGTGATTACAATAATAATACTTATTTTAGCATACTAAAGCAAATGCTTACTTTATAAGGAAAGATAGGTATTTGATTATGTTTCTATCAACAGTGAAGACATTTACAGAAAAAGTTCCTGGTTTGTATTTTATATATATGTGTGTGTGTGTGTGTGTGTGTGTATGGATGTTATAATATAGATATGCTTACATCGTATTCTAAGTCTGATACTTTCCTTCATACTTGTAACCACATTTTCTTCTTGTCCTTCTACATTTAAAAAATAAAAATTTCCTTTCACACTAAAGGTTTTACATGTATTAAAGTCACTTATAATTGTATTTTTCTACTAAATACTAAAGTAATTGGTGTATCATATAAAGTTTGTCTTATTAGTGCCTCTTTTATTTATTTTGTGATACAGAGAGGCCCAAATTTATCTCTAAAAGAGCAAAGATATCTTTTGCATAGGTCAACTTGGGCAAAAATGTAGCTGAGTTTGTAAACATAGAATTTATGTTTAACTGTGTGTTCTGTGGCTTAGGTGAAGAGTGATGACGAGCAGGAATTTAAGGTAGTATGACCAAGTAGCAGACCAGAAGGACTGGGTGTCAATCCAGGTTTTGTCACATACCAGTTCTGAACATCAATGCTCCTCATTTGTTTTCTGAAATGTAAAATGGGAGTCACAGACCTGCTTTACAGGGCTGTTGGAAGTGAGATGAGGAAATGTATGTAAAGCCCCTCACATAATACCTGCCATGTAGCAAGCACCATACTTCTTTTTCCTCTTTTCAGTCCTAATTCTGCCCTAGAGTTATCAGGTATATAATTTGTGCATAAAAAGGTG
Organism: Dipodomys ordii; assembly: GCF_000151885.1. Taxonomy (NCBI): domain Eukaryota; kingdom Metazoa; phylum Chordata; class Mammalia; order Rodentia; family Heteromyidae; genus Dipodomys; species Dipodomys ordii. The sequence continues at coordinate 2,828,795 of NW_012267278.1, read as the reverse complement.
TGCATCCAAATGCAAATTCATCTCTAAGATTTATTTGAGCAAAGCAAACAGCTTTAGAAATTAGCATAGCTGAAGCTAACATGAGTTTGGCATGCCAAAAAAACCTGCCCTGGTGTTTCCTGCTGAGCCAGCCACATAGAATTCAAGCACACAGCTCCTATTTAACTCTAATTCCACATCAGATCAGGAAATAAATAGGCAAAAGGATAGAGGCCAAAAATGGAGCTTTGGAAGTCTTAACCGTAGGAACCCAGAGGAATTAGAAGCCAGAGTAACCGAATACCAGTGGTTTTATGCTGTCTTCTGTGGAACTCCAAGGCACTCATCTGTGGAAAACAAAATGTAGGAAAGGACGTCTTTAATTTTCTGTATCTGCTCAAAACTTTGACTCTTTCTACCATGAGGCTTCATATGACAAGACAAAGACAGAAAAGTTTTCTGCTTTCTAGACACTCTTAACAGAGAGATAAATTCTGATTTAGTCATGCATCTAGGACAGAGGGCAGATAGTACTTGGGGCTTTGCAGGCCATACGAGCGCTAATGAAGCTACAGAACTCTGTTGCTGTAGTATGATGGCAACCATACATAGCGCATAAACCAATGGGTGTGACCATCTTACAATCAAACCTTACTCACACAAAAGGCAGCTGCAGGGTTTTACCCACAGCTTTCTGATACTTGTGCTAGGATAAGTTATCTGAGTCTTATGGTAAAAGGAAGGTGACTAGAGCTTCAAAGTCAGGCATTTGACTTAGTAAGGTGTCCTGTGATGCCCCAAGAAGAAGCTAAGGAAAAAATAAGGGCAAAGTAAGAGTGCTTTGGGGTATTTGGTGTGCTTTGGTACAGCAATATTGGTTGAATGATTGACTGAAGTTAAATTCTTATTCTACACATTAGTTAAATGATTTACTGAGGAAATGTTACTATTTTGTTTGCTTTATTGTTCATTGAGAAAATACAAGTGTTTTGTCTGGAGTGATGCCAAATTGTCTGACCTTGACCACAGCTTCCTTGACAGTAAAGTGAGGATTCCGTTGCTCTTACTCTTTGTGGATAAGTCATTCTCAAAAGTTTTCATTAATTAATCATTTTAACTGTTCCTTTGCTAAAACTTCAACAGTTGTTCTCAAGGCCACCGAATTGTACATTTCTTGTCAATTTTCCTGTCTTATATGGCGTAATGTGCGTTCTTTAAGGGAACTAATAAAGGGCACAGTGGCCAGAAGCTAATGTTCTGCTAGTCAGCTCCTAGATAATTTACAACTATATCTTTGTTAATGTCTTCCTCTCAGGAAAGGAAAGATGAGGATTACATGTATGCTTTGCATTCTTATGTTAAGGCCCAAATTATTCCTGTTGTACTGCAAGCTATGTGAACATGCTAGTAATAATTCCTTATGTTTGTGTGACATTCTTTATAGTTTTTGAAACTCATTGCATTCTTTAATTCAGTCTTGGGAAATTATCATTAATGAACTGAAATTCAAGAACTAAAGTTCTTAAGGTCATGCAGCTTCTAAGTACTTGAGTTAGGACTACTACTAAAGTCTTCTGGCTCCAAATCCAATATTCTTTTGATATAAAGTTGCCTTTTTAGCATACTCCTACAAAACTTTCCTAGACTATCAGAATAATAATGCTTATTAACATACTACTTCCAGGTTCCCTGGTGACAAGGAGGCATAGTTTCTTCCTGAAAAAGCTTTTTTTGTTGTTTTGTTTGTTTTTTGTTTTGGTGCCAATCCTGGGGCTTGAACTCTGAGTCTAGGCACTGTCCCTGAGCCTCTTTGTGCTCTAGTCTTTGTGCTCTAGTATTTGAGCCGCAGCATCACCCTCAGCTTTTTCTGAGCAGTTTATTGGAGATAAGAGTCTCATGGACTTTCCTGCTAGGGCTGGCCTCGAACCGTGATCCTCAGACCTCAGCCTCCCAAGTAGTAGGATTATAAGCATGAACCTCTGGCACCCAGCCTAAAAAATATTTTTGAAAGTCCACATCATTACGAGATTTGATGAGTCCTTTGCTAACTTTATGAACCTGTTAGTCTGATGGTGGTAAAATCCTAGCTTGGTTTTTAAGTCCTTATCGTCATTTGACAACTGCTTTTTATTGTAGAGTACAAACACTCCATCTGGTCAGGCACTGGTGCTACATGTGCTCATAGCAGGCTCACCACTGGATCCCACTCATGGCTTGGCTGCTGGTGGGCCCAGTGGAATACTTGTGACTGGGAACATAGTGATAACACATTTGCTTCTTTTGCACAGCTGCATACAGAAGTGTGGGTGTAGCTTACTTCTGGGCCTAGGGAACTGCTTTTTTGGTCTTACTACCCATTTTTACTGGAGAAGGGAAGTTCCCTGTGTTTTGATGCTTACCACAGAACTGACCCAGCTTTGGCCTTGTATGTTTGTGTTCATCTTCCTAGACTAAGCTGCCCTTCCCTCCCCTCTGCCCCCCTAGATGGCCTCTTGAGCCTTGATGTACCATCTGTGACATCATAGGTGTTACTATGGTAATAGACTTGTTATGAACACAGGATAATAGCCCTGACTTTGCTTTGCTTTCCCCCCACATTTGGTGAAGGGAATTACCCTGATCTTTAAATAATAACCACAGACTTTTCTGCAGACTGTAGGCAGTGATTAGAATAAGCAGCAGAGAAGCCATTTAAAAACTGTTACAAGAATATTAGAAAATAATAAAAGCATTGTCCAACTCTGGTGCAAATATACCTTTACTCTTTTAGTTCAAAATATGAAAATTTCTAATTTTCAAAACCACATAATGTACAGAGTCTGAAGTAGAAAAAAATATTAGGAAGAAATTTGAGTGTACAAGTTAATAATATTGTCACCTTTCTGTAATTCCTTTCATACTAGAGTTTGTGTGTGGGTGTGGGTGTGGCTGTGCGCGTACACAAGCTTGTCCTGGGCATTGAACTTAGGGCTACTCTACCACTTTAAGTCACAGCACCATTTCTGGCTTTTTGGTAGTTACTTGGAGATAAGAGTCTTAAGGGCTTTGAACCACCACCCTCAGATCTCAGCCTCCTGAATAGTTAGGATTATAGACATGAGCCACCAGAAACTGGCTATATTAGAGATTTTTAATATAAGTTTGGCCCTTTAGCACTTTGGAGAGCATTGTGTCTAGACAGGGTATCAGATAACATATAGTATGATCATGCAATATACTAAGTCTCCACTAAAACACTTGTGCCTGCCTGCTCTCTTGAGGTTTGATGATGGAAGCAAAGCATTTGAAGTAGATTTCTGAATAAAGGCATTTTTACCAAGACCTTGTAATGATATTTAGCACCTTATAAGTGTCATATTAGCACTTGGCTCCACTCGCAGGACGTTAGTCTTCTGCAGTGGTTGGGAAGGTTTGGGATTCCCCACCTTGCTGACCTCTAGCCAAAGGAATCAGGATAGGAGCTTATGGCCCAGTTACAGACAACAGTAGGAAAATTTTCTCCCAATCTCAGGCTTGTTCTGTAACATTTTACTCCCAACAATTAAAAAAAATCCAGTGAAACTATTGGTGCAATTATTTTTATTCACAAAGGAAGGCTGAAGCAAAAATTTGTAGTTAAAGCTTCACTACTGCAGGAAACCTTGTATATTTAAGAAACCATGTTGTAGATAGAAGTCTTCTGACAGGTTTCCCCAGAGTCTTACAACTTGCCTGTTCTGAGTCCAGAATCCCTGTAAATTCCTGAATACTTTAAAATGAAATGAAATGTGTAAAAAAAGGAAGAAATGTACTTCTCTTGATGCATTTATATGGCAGTTTTGAATAAAATGCCTTTTACCACAAATGAAATTCTTATTCCTCACCATGTTCCCAAGGGTAGGGTAAGATATGGGGCTATCCACATGGTGCACATGGATTTGTGTGGAGGAGGAGGATGAGAGCAATCTCCTTAGACCAGCTTGATTTCCTGTGTGCAGAAATATTTTGCCTTTCTTTGAAAACAATGACCATTTCCTGTCCTCCAGAATGGTTTGCACTCAGCTTTCCCAATTTGTGTTCAGGCATAGTCATGGAAATATGATCTATTTTTTCAGGCAAATCTTGAAATTCCTTAGGGGTTATAAGAACTGGGCTCCAAGGAACAATTAGCTTAACTGAGAATATGGAAACATCCACATGATATGCTAAGCCTTATGTATATAGAGGACTAACCCGCAGTTAATAAGCATGTTACATTTTGGCTCTTATAATTCTTACATGGAGTTGTTACTTGCAAGGAACTGGGAATCTGAATGTGGTTTGCATTATGGTCATTATTTATTTTATCTGTTATTCAATATTCTTGGGGCTTGCATATGAATGATGTATTCCAAACAGCCATTGAGAAAACAAGACTTAATCAAAATTGCTTTGGCACTTATTTATTTGTCCAACTCAGAATATGATTATTAAATAAAATTACCTAGAGTTAATAGGATTTGGATGACTTCTATTTATGCACCAGATACATTTCTCAAAAAAAAAAAAAAAGAGAAAAGAGGCTCAGTGAACTCTTAGTTTTCCAAATCACTTAGGATAGCAATAGGAGGAATTATGATGAATGGCAGGAAAAGGAGTAGATAATAACGTGAAACAATCTCATCTTACTTAATACTTGAATAATTATTATGGGCCAGGCATTGTGCTGATAGGCTATATCGTTTAATTTTCACAACAACTCTTTGAGGATGCTGTTATTAACCCTATTTTACTATGGGGGAAACTGAAAAAGAGAAAGTAAGCAGTTGGCTGAGGGCATATAAATGATAAGTAGCAGAACTGATATTGGATCCATTGTGTTTGACACATTCACAACCAATAGATTATCCAAAACACATCAGTCTTTCAGTCCCTTAGTTATTTACTGAATGTTTTTATGCTGTAGTAATAATATGATTATATATCATCTCTGACTACAAGAACTTTAAATGTAGTTGCCATAAAATCAGGATCATTCAAGTATGACTTTGGACTGTGTAACTTTATCTGCATTTGGAGTGTGAAAGATAGGAGTACAAAGGCTATTGAAGAAGAGTAGCAGGAAGTCCCTAGACAGATAATCAAGAACTGTACAATTGAGGCACTGTACAGGCCTAACTACTCAAGAAGGTAAGATCTGAGGACCATAGTTGGAAACTAGCTTAGGCAGAATAATCTCTGAGACTCTATCTCTAATTAACTAGCAAAAATACTAAACTGGAGTCATGGCTCAAGTGGTAGAGCATTAGCTATGAACAAGCAAAGCAAGGAACAGTGCAAGATCCTGAGTTCAAATCCCTGAATGGGGGAGGGGGAATCTTTTGACTTTCATTGTGACAAAAAAAAGGACACTAAATGGAATCTAAAAATTTTGGCTGCTATGATATAGGATGTCCTACTTCATCTTTCCTTATATAATCAAAGGTTCTGTAAGATAAATTTGAGCATGTTTGATTTTTCTTAATTCTAAAAGGAAGGCATAATTTGAATAATGTGATGGAAAGACTGATAAAGCATTAACCAAGAATTACTAACCTAGGCTGCTAATGACACTATTCTGCTTGTTGCCTGTATAATCTTGGATTAGAATCTTCCATCCTGTCTACATAGTGATGTAGTTCATTTTGGAAATCTATAGTTTGTATTAATGAAATCCTGATTTTGTGACTTGTAAGTTACCTGATTTTATTATTTGGAAGGGTATATTATAGTATGCTTTAATATAAACTTGTTAATTGATTGAATAATTTAAAGTAAACTTATCTATGTGTGCAGTTACAGCTGTAAAAATCCTGGTAGAAGATTTCTGTCACTTAGAATAACTTCCTTTTTTCTTTGTTGGTCATGGGTCTTGAACTTGGGGTTGGGGCACTGTCCATGAGCATTTTTGCTACTTTGAACCACAGCACCACTTCTAATTTCCTAGTGGTTAATTGGAGATAAGAGTCTCATAGACTTTCCTGCCTGGGCTGGCTTTGAACTGTAATCCTCAGATCTCAGCCTCCTGAGTAGCTAAGATCACAGGTGTGAGCCATCAGCACCCAGATAATGATTGTTAATTTTTTCTCTGAACAAGTGAGTGACTTGAAATGATGGATCTAACTTTTTAAAAAGATAAAATGAAAAATTTATATTTCTATATAACATGTGAATAAATAAAAAATACTATTTGAGACTTAATCATTTTTATTTACCCATAACTAATGATGACTGGAAGTAATTCTTAGAATTTCTGCCAGAGAAAAATCATGTTACATTTAATCCAGCCTACCAAACCAGGTACTAAAAGAAATAGAAAGCGTAAGTAGTTGGTCCTACATCAACTAAAAACATAGCAATAATTAAATATTTTCTATAATGAATATTCTAGACCTAGATAGGGTATAAGTGGTAAATTCTGTGAGACAGGAAAACAATTAAATAAAACTTAGAAAAACTATTGTAGAAAATAGAAAAAGAAGAAACCTTTCTGCTCATTTTATGATCCAGTCAAAATATTGATTACAATACATGCCAAGGGCATTGTAAGTAAAGAAAATGATAATTTAATTGGGTTACATTAAATTGAAAATTGTTCATCATGAGTGCTGATGTAAAAACTCCTAAGTAAAACTATATTAAACCCAGGCTAGTTAAAAGGGTAATAAAGCATAACTAATTTGGATTTTTTTCTAGGAATGCAAGGTTGGTTTAGTTTATATTTCAAATATCTGTCATTATAATTTGTCATATTAACAGAATGATGTTAAAAAACCCTATAAATCTTAATAGATGCAGAAACATAATTTGACAGCATTTACTGTAATAGATGATTAAAAACTGTTGGTAAAATAGGAATAAACTAGAACATCCTTAATTTGACAAGAGATATCTACCAAAAACCTCCAGCAAATATACTTCATGAGGAAAAATGGAAAGCTTTCCCCTTGAAAACAAGTATGAGATAAAGGTAACCACTTCTTCCACTTGTATTCAGTTTTGTACTGGATTTCACAGTAAATGCAGTAAGGCAATATAAAGCTAGAAGAAAGATTTTAAAGGTAAGGACCTCATTATTTGTATAACTCCCATAACCTGAATCTATAAGTAAACTATTACAATTGATGAGCATATTTATTTAGGTCTTTAAACACAAGCCATACCCTCAGATCAATTATACTTTTATATACAAGCTACAAACAATTAAAAATACAAAATACTATTTAAAATAGTGTCAAATACCCAGGAAAAAAATCTAACAGAATATTTTGCAGACTAGAGACTGAATATTTAAGAGGCAGATTCTTTCTAAATTGATCTAAATGTTTAATTCTGAAAAAAATCACTCAACAATACACAGATATTCTATGGCAAGAGTCCAGAAGCAAATATAAACAGTTTATTGATATTACAAAGATATTAAACAACTAAAATTTATTTTCTTGTAGTTCTGGGGATTAGAAGTCCAAGACTAAAATCTTAGCAGAACTTGTGTGCGGTGAGGGCTTTCAGTTTGGGTTGGAGATGATTGCCTTCTTGCTCTGTCTTCCTGTGTGTGTGTGTGTGTGTGTGTGTGTGTGAGAGAGAGAGAGAGAGAGAGAAACAGACAGACAGACAGACAGAGACATAGAGAGAGATGGAGAGACACACAGAGAGAGAGGGACACAGAGAGATTCTTTCCTTTTTGGCCTTGGGCCTCATGCTTGCTAGATAAGCACTCTACCACTTACCACTTGAGCCAAGACCTAACCCTTTTGGCCTTAACTATTTTTCTGGATAGAGTTTGTCATTGTTGCTTGGGGCTAGCCTTGACCTTGATCCTTTATCCACATCACCAGTGTAGCTGAGATTATAGGTATGTGCCACCATTCATGACTCTTATCTGTTGTCTGTTCTTGTAAGGGCCTCTAGTCCCAGTGTGAGAGCCCTACTCTCAGGACCTCATCAAATCATTATCTCTTAAAAATCCCCTTTCCAAATATCACTACATTAGGGGCCAGGGCCACAACATTAGAAATTTAGGCGACACAAACATTTAGTATATGACAGCAAACATGACACCGTAAGTAGTAATGATGACAGGGAAACATTTTCAATAAATGTGCTTATAGAAAAGAATATATATTGGTTCTGTACTTGACATTGTTCACAAAAGTCAATTCTAAATGTATGTGAGCGTCTAGATGAGAACCCAGGAGAATTGATTCATGATTGTGGGTAGGCCACTCTTTCTTAAACTGTGAATGAAAGCTCTCATCATAAAGAAAAAGGTTGATTAAGTAGACTCTATTAAAATGAAGCATTTCCATTAAAAGCTGTCTTTCAACCCAGGTATGGTGGTCCATGCTAAAGCAAGAGAACTATGAGTTCAAGTTCAGCCTGGTTTATTTATTGAGACTTTATCTCAAATATTTCTTTGTCTGAAAGAATAGAAAGAACAATCACTGTGTGGGAGATGATGCTTGTAACACATATTATAGCAAAGGTCTCATTAAAAAAATATAAAATCAGCTGTGCATGGTGGCTCACGTCTGTAATCCTACCTACTAAGAAGGATGAGATCTGAGGATCGCAGTTCAAAGCTAGCTGGGGAAGGAAAGTATGTGAGACTCTCTCTCCAGTTAACCATCAGAAAACCGGAAGTGACGTTGTAGCTCAAGAGGTAGAACACTAGCCTTGAGCTGAAGAGCTGAGGGACAGTACCCAGGTCCAGAGTTCAGGCCCCACAACCCACAAATATGAATAGGTATATATATATAATCTATTATAACTTAAAAAAACCAAAACCACCAATAGGAAAATGAGCAAGAAAATCTAAACACTTCACACACAAAAAAAATCTAAAGGGTCAATAAACAAGTTAAAAAGGTACAATTTCACTAATAATTAGGGCTATCAAATTTAAAATCAGAATGAGACAACAATTCACACATTAGAATTACTGAAATGGAAAGGTCTGACACTCCAAGGGCTGAGAAGGACATAAAGCAAATAAGATTCTTATGCATTGCTGATAAAGTGCAAATCAATCTAATTACTCCTCAAAGTTAACTGACAGTATCTATTAATGCTGGGCATTCATATACACTATCATAGGTTGATATTTACTCAAAGCAAAATGAGCATTTGCACAAGAATATTTGTAGTAGCATATGTTTGTAATAGTGAAAAACTAGAAACAACTCAAACATTCACCAGCAATAGTTAATGTAACTTCCTATAGCCCCTCATGTGGCCTGAGGTGGGTGACTGTGAGCCTTGAAGGGGTATGTGAAGTTGTGTGTGTGTCATCTATGCATAAGTTAAGTAGAAAGCTAGTCCCTTTTTCTCAAAAAGATTTTTTATCTCAAAACATGTTAAGAATGCCTGAATTAGAGACCCATGGTTTATAATTTAAGCTACTAAGCCCCAGAATGTAATTTTGTCATTCTTATCCTTCTGAACTTGAGTAGAATCCCAGAATCTCATCATTTCTCATTAGTGTGGAATTACCATCTAGCTAAATACAATGAATCATGATGAAGCATTAAGTTATAGCAACAAGGCTTGTATTTCCCATGGTACTCTACTTGAGAGAGACCTTGATAGGGTACGAAGTAGAGAGAAACTGAGGGTGTGTGACAAAAGTAGAATGCAGATACTTCTACACCTGGGGTTCTTATTGGGTTAACTTTGCTCCCCCAGGAAACATTTGGAAGAGTTTGTTTGTTTTTGTGCCACAAGTAGAAGAGGGAGTGTTACTGGTATCTAGTGGACAGAGTCCAGGGATTCTGGTATATAGCCTATGATGCCCAGGACAGCCCACCACAAATTGTCTAGCCCAGAATACCAGCAGTGCTATGCTTGAGAAATTGTGCTCTACAGTGATAACAGCACTGTGCACGAGATACCTTTGTGTACCCCTTCAAATCCTTGGCTCCATCTCCTACTCTAGGTTCTACCATAGTACTTTCACTGGTTTGGACATGTGCAGTCTGAAAACACCTTGCCACAGTTGTGTGGCTATGTCTTTAGTTTCTCTGCTTTTCTTACTTAGTAACATGGGCATCCCATGTGGACCTCTCAGCAATCATCCACATTTGTTAAAACTGGGTCGATAGAGGATGAGAGCTAATGATCAATTCATCCTTCTTTTGTTCCTGGGAAGACAGTTAAGACCTATATTCTATTGACTCCAAAGAATTGTCGGTGTGGTAGAATATTGGTCTCCCTTAGCAGTGGCCAACTCAGTAGCACATGCTTTTGCTGGTTCTTCCTCTTCTCCAGGTTCACTCCCTTTGCCCTTCACTCTTACATGCTTATGTCTTTGTCTCAGATTCTGTTTTCTGGGACACTCAGGATAAAAATACCATATGTATGGAAACTCACGGAAAAACACCAGTAGTTAGTGGAAGAGAATTTTTTTAAAATAAGTTTTTTATTGTGAAAATACTGTACAGAGGGGTTACAGTTACATGAGCAAGGTAATGAGTACATTTCTTTCTTTCTTTTTTTTGGGGGGGGGTCTGGTCGTGGGGCCTGAACTCTGGGCCTGGGCACTGTCCCTCAGCTCTTCAACTCAAGGTTAGCACTCTACCACTTGAGCCACAGCGCCACTTTCAGCTTTTTTCTTTTTGCTTATGTGGTGCTGAGGAATCCAACCCAGGGCCTCATGCATGCAAGGCAAGCGCTCTACCTCTGAGCCACCTTCCCAGCCCCAATGAGTTACATTACTTATCAAGCATTGTTGCCTCCTCCTTCTTTGTTTTTCCTCTACCATCCCTTCCCTCCCAAACACCCCCCGCCCCCGCCTAAATTGTAAAGTTTGTTGTTTCAAGATAGCGTTTTGTACATCTCATTGTTGCAGTGGGTCAACCTGTATCCCTATTGAAACACTTTGTTTTTTCCCTTCCCTTCCCCAAATTATACCAACATCAAATACAGTGAAAACGGGTTATGCTGTTGGGGAGGGACATACAAAGCAAAAAAAAAAAATCACATGGTACCTTATAAATATGCTAGAAACAATAGCAAGCAAGAAAAAATCACGCATGACCTTATCTCGGGGTTTATTTTGCTTAACATCATCTTCTCTGGCCTTTTCTACTTGTCCCAGACATGTACTAGTTACTGAAAATAAGGAAAACCATGGGACCTATGTTTCTTTGGGCCTGGCTTACCTCACTTAATATAATTTTTTCCAGGTCTTTCCATTTCCTAACAAATGGGGCGATGTCATTCTTTCTGATGGGGGCATAGAATTCCATTGTGTGTGTGTGTGTGTGTGTGTGTGTGTGTGTATGTGTGTATCACATTCTCTTGATCCATTCATCTACTGAGGGACATCTGGGTTGGTTCCATATTTTGGCTATGGTCAATAATGCTGCAATAAACATAGTTGTGCTGGTAGCTTTCGTATGCTCTTGTTTGTGATCATTTTTTTGCCTTTTCCATTCAAAGTTCAGCATTAATGTATAACAAAAGCAAATAAGAGCATTGAATTATTGGTGGTGCAAATATTGCTGTGCTCATAAAGGACTAATTCCCAAATTGTCCAAGCATCCAAAGAATTTTCCATGTCTTTTGCCATGCAGAAGCTCTGAAATTTCATGCAATCCCATTTATCCAACCTTTCTTGGATTTGTTGTGTTTCTGGGTCTCTATTAAGAAAATTTTTGCCTGTGCCAAGGATAGGGAAATGAACCCTAAGATACGTATTCAAATTTTTTTTTCTTTCATGCGATTGTTTCTAACACATTTATAAGATTATTTCTTTGTTGCTTTGTATGTCCCTTCCCCATGGTATAACCCCTGCTTTCACTGTATTTGATGTTGTTATAATTTGTGGAGGGGAAAGGAAAAAACAAATCATTTAAATAGGGATACAGGTGGACCCATTGCAACAATGAGACATACAAGTTGTTATGTCAAAAACGAACTTTACAACTTTGGTGCGGGGGAGGAGAAAGGGCTAGGTGGGTGGGCAGAGGGGGGAAGGGATGGGAAGGGGAAACAAAGGAGGAGGCTACAATGCTTGATAAGAAATGTACTCATTATCTTGCCCATGTAATTGTAACCCCTCTGTACAGTATTTTCACAATTAAAAAAAAAGAATTTTCTAATAAGCCTCTTATGGTAAGGGTAAGGGCCAATTGTGGCCATACAGAAGGAGACAGATTAAGTGAGGGATTTAAGATAAAGAAGAAAGGAGGAGCAAATATGCTTTTCTTATACTTCTTTAAATGGATTTTGTTATTTAAGAACTTCAGGATCCTAGAGTTTTATTTAGAAGGAACACACAAGCACCTCTAGCGGAACACTCCTTTTTGCAGATGATAAAATGATATGTAGAGAGGCTAAATGATTTCAAATCCCTCAGTTGCATCAATGGTGGACCCAGGAGCACAACTACTCACTTTAGAAGTGAAAATACCATGTTATCATGCATTCTAAATGACACAGTGACTCCTTAGAAAGTCTGAGGCTCTTCTTACCATTATCTGAACTTTTTTTGGGGGGGTTATGATCTAGTTAGGATGATGCTTTTTGCATACCATGTTCAGGTCACCAAGGACTAAGATGCTAAAAGGAAGTAAGAGGAAATATCAGCTGTGCCTTCGTTTGCTTGTTAGAGGGTGCTCGCATTTCTGGAAATTCTTGTTATTCTAGGGATATTCCGAATGCTGACTTTTCAAAGTTGCTGTTAAATTAAGCTGACTTAGTTTGTGGACTTGGCCAAGGAGAGTGGAAATAATAACCCTTTTCTGTTCTGGAGCCTTTCACTGGTACTTCCCTCTAAAACAACTTTGTTCTGAGTGATTACCAAAGATGGTGCCCCCAACTTTCTCCTTCTATCTCACCCTCATTATCCATCCACCCAAGATGCACTTTAGTAAGGTTGCTGACTTTTTTCTTAGGCTGAGACCTCAGGTCATGTTTCATCCTAGTGAGCAAGGTAAATGTGATTCCTCTCTATCTGCCTAACAGTCTGCTTGTCGTCAACCACATTCATATAAATAAATAAATAAATTTGAGTATGAAAATGATCAAATCCAGTGTGCCGTCAGATTCCTTCAGTTTTGGAAACAGGGAAGGCCTCTCTGGGATAAAGTTTAAGGTATAATAAAAGGATTAATTGCTCAAGAATTTAGGGGTGGTAAGTTAGGAAGCAGAACAGGTAAAGACTCTTGAGTGGACAGAGCTTCAAGAACATGCAAGGAATCCCAGAGCATAGATAGGCTAAGAAGCTTATCTGAGGCCATACAATCCATGGAGATCATGGCAAAGAGTTTTACCTTCTTTTTGAGGGCAATGGATGTTACAGACTTGGTAAACACTGAGTGAATGAGTGAGTATATTATAAAAATATTTAAGAAGACCAATGATTATTCAGGTTAAGAGGAAGGAAAGAGCCAGGAAGAATACCAGAATACCAGCAGATTACTGGGTAGAATATAAAAGCCTGGTACTTGAATAGAAAACAAGGTGAAGGGGCCTCATTATGGAGAAGAGTGTGTATGTAGCTTTGGACATGAGCTGCTAAGATGTTTGGGAGGCAATTAGACATAGTAGCTCATGAGCTACTATGAGAATTTACTCTTGCTCAGTGTTCCAGCCAATTCATCTTGGCTCTTTTAACAATGGTTTTCTTGCTCTAAGATTCTATACAAGGCAGCTTGACCCTTCAGTCCTAATATACTGCCATTTGTACTTCTTTGGAGATGGTGTACCTTGAAGCAGGACAGTGGCTCAGAATTGCTTTCCTAGCAGCAATGGACTTATTGTCATACTTTTTTTTTTTTAAACTGGACTCTCTTGTCCATAATCATGATAGGTTCAGTAGTGAATAAAGCCATCATTACATCATCATTATCCCAGATCATTTAGCTCATTTAGATCAGATCCAAGGCTCAGGAATGGGGACAGATTTTTATTTAGCTTCTTGTCTGTGGCAGCCACCCAGTGAATATGACTTATTTAGTCTGTTAAGAGCAGTATTACATACATCCTTTTGCCTTCTTATTGATTTGTGCATTTTTCTCCATTTTTACAGGCAAAGGGTTGCCTGGTTTGGTATTTGCTGCAGATAGCAGACACAATGGGACTTTGTGACCGTGGGTGTCTTTGGTGTCTTTGGTCACTCTGGTGTCAGTCATTATGCCCAGCACTGGTCACATGGCTGTCTTTCTGCCAGTGCAGACAAAAAAGGATGTTTCTGGCAACTGAAGATTCAATTCTGGGCAAAAGAGGAGAAACCTTCTTGATAATTAATGACCCAAATGGAAATGTTTTTGCCTCAGTGTAAATGTAGGGCAGTAGAACAGTGAGTCCCAGTGAGACTTCTTCAGAAGTTCAGTCTTAGGAAGTCCCTCTGAAAAGACATGCTCATGGTCAAATATGTGAAATTTAGAACATCTTATCTCTCTCTTAAAAGGTCCTTAATTATTTATTGGTGGAACCAAAATGTCCTGCAAGAAAAAGCCGGTTGTTCAACTTTGTTTAGCCTGGTGTTTTCTCAACATATTTAGCCATGGGGCTTAAAAAAATACAGACATTTAAGTACCTCATGTGCTTAGTGCTTTGTGGAATGTACTTTGGGAAATATTGCCTGTTGAATTTATTGTAAAGTTCAACTTTTCCCCTTTCTTTTCAAGTTTGTTAGGGTGAATGCATAGAAAGACAGCTTCTCTAGAGCAAAGAAGAGAGAAGCAGAGACCTAGTGGTTGAGGAGACTTATAGGAGCCCCACTCACTGGCTAGTCCATGCAATTATGTGGAGATCTTCAAATTCATTTTAGTAAGCCAGAGCCATTTATACTTAGTAGTGTCATGTTAAAGAATCCCAGTTTATGATATTCATAAATATGATATTCTTATGCTATTCATAAGAGAATTGCACATTGAGTATCCTTCAGAAATGCTTGAGACCAAAAATGTTTTAGAGTTTTTTCAGATTTGGTTATATTTGCATATAAATAATATGGTATCTTAAAAGTGAAGCCAGAGGGGCTGGGTAGGTGGCTCAGTGGTAGAGCGCTTGCCTTGCATGCCTGAGGCCCTGGGTTTGATTCCTCAGCACCACATAAGCAAAAAGAAAAAAAGCCAGGAGTGGTGCTGTGGCTCAAGTGGTAGAGTGCTAGCCTTGAGCTGAAGAGCTGAGGGACAGCGCTCAGGCCCAGAGTTCAGACCCCACGACCTGACCAAAAAAAAAAAAAAAGAATAAGAGAAGATGTAGTTGATCTTACTCCTTTGGCTTTAATTTTTTTATGAAAAGTTTACTTTTCTAGGGACAGTAATATTAAAATATAAAAATATTAAAAAATTCTGCCTTACCCAGTGGCAGAATTTGAGTTGTGTTTTGGTGGCTGACAGAATTTGACCACATAAAAGTTTTAGATGATCACAATTATCTTCTAGTTTCTTAACTATACTATTAATATAAGTGACTTATAAAACTAGAACATATGAGATACCTGAAAATGCTTTCTCTTGAACTTTTGAAATACTCAGTTTATCAACCTGTTTTTTTTGGGGGGGCATTAGCTATTGATAAGTTTGATGGCAGAAAAGGAGAAATGTAATGAAGTTTTCCAAAATGCTTGTCTGTATGAACCAGAACTGTATGAAAAAATGGATGGGAATGCTGATTTGTGCTGTCATTTTAAGACTTTCACCAACTAAAGTACACAATTCTTTTGCCACATCTTTCCATATTGTTCCTTTGCAGTAAGAATGATATATATGACTGTTGTGCTTTAAAATTCTACTCCTTTTTTCTTCATTTGTTCCGTTTACTTATTAGGACTGTTATAAGAAAGTATCCTTGCATCTTTTTAAAAAGTGACAAGTGGCCTGGTGCTGATGGCATAGAGCTTGAGAAGCGAAGAGATGCCCTTTGGCCCAAGTGTCCACCCCCCCAGGCCTTCTAGGAACTTTGTTTCTATCCTTTCTCATCTCAGTTTTAGTCTTTCATAGGCAAGCCATCTAAGACCAGAAACATCTCATGTTTTGTTTCCCCAGCCAGACTCTAAAGGAAGAATCGACGGGGAGAATTTAATACAGGTTGTCTATGGTCCCTTGGGAAGTGGGGCCTTATTAAACTGTGAGACCAAATGACTTTCCCCATAATTTTTTTTTAACAGATTTCACCAGAGTCAAGGTTACTGCCACTGGATCATTTGGGAGAGTTTTACTTTATCATCTTTTTTTTAGGAACTTAAGATTTTAAGGCAAATAACAGAAACTGTTAGGGCTAGTTAGTTTAGTAATGATGGACAATTATTTTAAACTATGCTGTTTCTAATCTGATTTAAGAAAAACTCCAACATACTCTAAGATAGAGTATTAGAGCTTTGGCAATATCATGTAAAATATCTATAGGTTCTGTGCTAGAAATCATACAAAATATAAATAAAAGCTTTCTTTCATTGCAATGGTTATTAATACAGTAATTGCTTTATATTTGAATCCCTATAATGACTTTGTTTAAAGGAAGTTATGTCATAAAAATACCTAATATTGAAGGTATTTTTACAGTTATTGGATAATAATAGATCAAAATGTATAATTTATGAAATAGGAAAAGCCATTATGACAGTATGTATTCCACTAATGTAAAGAAAGTGCTGCATATAGTTCTGTGTGGTGCTACTCAGGAGGAAAGAGCCATATCACTGCATTACAAATTAGTTTGCTTCTAATTTTGCAGGCTGATGACCATACTGCCTCAAACCAAATCTTTTCCCTGGAAATGGAGTGATTGCATGACAGACTCTATGAACCATGAATATGTCAACAACTCATGGACCAGGCCTTGCTTAGCAATTAGTCTTTGGGGGATTTATTCAGAAATCAGGCAACACTAAATCAGAGCTTGTTGGGAATTTTGTGATTACCATTCATGTCTGGAGCATGAATCTGGATTAGAACAAAAACAAATCTGTAAAGGAAGAAAAGCTGTGACTAATAATGGCAACACATGCACGTGCACACACTCATACGCGCACACGCGCACACACACACACACACACACACACACAGAGGCTAGAGAACACTAAAGAAACAGCACATCCCCAGAAGACAGCAAGAAAATACTTCTTTCTCCTAAAGGAGGCCAATGCTTCCCTAACTCCAGCCATTTAAACATTAACATCCCAATTTTGTCATAACTCCTTACTGTCTGCAGTCTGATTTACTCAATGTATTTTATTAACTGTTTTTCTTTGAAAACCCATTTTTGTTTTAAATAGTAATGAGTATGATATTATGGTCATGAGTCTGATATCATTGTGCCTATTAAATTTGTTGTCCTCGCGTACAGAGGAAATGGCAGGCAATACTTTAAATATTAGAAATATTATCTTACCATCTAAAATCACTTTGCATACTAGCTGGGAAAAACCCTCAGTCTGGCTGAGAATGATCTGACACCCTCATTCTCATTATTATCCCTTCACCCAGGGACCTGGAACCACATCACATGCTGGGGAATTGAAATCAGGTCTGTTCTCCCTGTAGATACTAACACTGGAAGGCTGCTTCAAAGGAGACTGCTCAGAAAGCCAGGCTTGCCCTTTTCAATGACCAGAATCAGCCACTCACAAATTTCTTTCTTAGTCTACACACATGTCTGGGGAATCATTATATTGTAAGAGTAAACAGCTTTCCATATCACTATATAGCAGTAGGGAACGTGCCACAGTGAAGGCCAGCCCGTTGTCAAGATTCACATGAGTTTGTAGGTTAGCACTTGAGAGACTGTCCCACCTGGTACAGATCTGGTAGAACTTCAGCAGGCCCTTTGAAGAAAAGGGCCATTTATTTTACAAGTTGCATTGCTTTATTCCTGGGGCATGTTTAATCATGCCCATTGAAACTAGGCTGAGACATCCTAGGATCACTTGTAGCTTTGCAGTCATGCTGTGTTTTTGTTTGTTTGTTTTGTTTTTAAATCGTAGGAACCTAAGTAAATAAGTAAACGAGGGAGGGAAGGAAGGAACCAAGGAAGGAAAAAAGGAAAGAAAGTTAAAAGTGTGAGAAAGGACAGAAACAAATGAAAAAGAACTTGGCCTTCTCCAGCCCCTCTTTCCCCAAAGAGCTGGCTATCCATATCGTCTAAAAATTGGTGAGGTCTGGAAACTCCAATCAGACCCTGGGAGCTCTGAGATTCAGGATGTGTCTAAGTTTAAAGGGATGTTTGCTTCTGATATGAACATTTTTCTTATACTTTTATTATAGAAGATGATGTGTCAAATGTACAAATAATGTGTGCCTGGTGCCAGAAAGTGGGAATCAAGCGCTATTCCCTGAGTATGGGGAGCGAGGTGAAAAGCTTCTGCAGCGAGAAGTGCTTTGCGGCCTGCCGGCGAGCCTACTTCAAAAGGAACAAGGTAAGCCCAACTTAGAGGCCACGTGGCCACCTGCCGCGTGCGCATGCGCCTCATAGCCACTAGCCTGAGATGCTGGGCCCTTTCACGTGTGCATTTGTCCTCTTGTTCTGTCGGTTTCCTCCTCTGTCATGCTTAACCTTTTGGAATTAAGGAATCCTTTTCTAACGAGTAACCTGTTCTTCTGCTTCTCTTGGCTTGTGTTTGAATTCTGAGAGGGTGAATCCGGGGAGGACACCAGGATCACAGCTATGTCCCTATCAGAGATGCCTTTCCAGCAGGACAGGGCACACGTAAGAGCCCACGGGAGCGAAGTGGCACATCTGTCTTGGAAGAGCCAAAACACTAGCAGCAGAAGCCTGGTTAGAAAGCTTTATTCCCCCTACGTTTAATTCTTGTTCTCAGTGGGAATATTGCTGCTGCTCTTTCCAAAGCCTGCCTCACAAATTTTAGTTAAGAAAAATGCCAAATTAAAAAAAAATCAAATCTCGAATAATGAGGACATTATGAAGATGTAAGCTAACATATACTACACGGCTAGACATTTGTGAGAAGCCTGGTGGGTAAACACAGGAGCAGCCATAATTATAGAATTGTTTTCTTTTGTTTTAAGTTATCCTAGCTCTGAAAATGTCCTTTTTGAATAGCATTAGCCACCGTTGGTGAAAAGTGGGATGTATGCTGTTTTTCAGTCACACACACGTGCACACAGACACAGACACACGCACACACACACGCCACACATGCACCCCTAAATTTTTAGATCTCAAAGAACTGTTATAGCATTTTGCCACCAAATACTAAAATAAATTGCTAGTGCTTGGTTACTTTTCATTGATCTGTAAAACATCCTTAATTCATAAATCCATGCACATTTTGCTAAGCATTTCCATTTCAATAATACAAGATCCAAATTTATCTTTTCATGAAGTAAACACTTACTATTTTAAAGTCTCATATTTGCAGTCTTGAAAATGCTAATCATGGTCGCACTACTTTGCAAGAAGCACTGTTGCAGTAAATTATTTCCTGCAAATTTGGGTCACATTCATCCTGCCAAAAACCATAATGCCAAAAGAATTAGGCTGCAGAATTCAGCGGGGTGGAATTTTAGTAGCAGTCTCAAAGAATTAGACTCATAATCTTCACCGGAACAGGGAGGCAAGTAAGGAAATGGTTTCTGGAATTCTTTGAGGACAGGCAATCGCTCACTTTCCCTCAGGAAGGGCCAGTGAGGCTGGGGAGACGTTGGGAAAAGTGACACAAGAGAGACACGTTTTGTTTTAATATGGGGGGATTAAAATGATCTCCAAGACCCTGAGGCTTCCATTTTGAATGCTGAACACAGGGCTAACAATCCCAGGAGTGGGTCTAAAGCTTTCTTCTTCAAAGCCCTCCTTACCACAACAAAATAGTTTGCATTCCATCACAGAAGATGGCTATAGAACAGGGCTTTTTGTCTTTCTATAATATGGAAGGGTTAAGGGTCTGAATCTTGATGGGCTGCCTGTAGTGAATAAAATCAAGCAAGATACATTTGTCACAACCCTGTCAGTACATATTACAATTTGCAAAATGATTTTACTTTGTAGTATGCTTTTGAAGAAAGGCACTTCATACCATTTGGAAAGACAGTCTAGAATATGATACAATATGTAGACTTTAAAATGTCATTATAAAGTTTAAGGTCAAACTGAATTTAAACTTCCATAGTATGTACTTTTGAAAAATGGACAACTGGGAGCCAGGTTAAGACATAGTATTTGGAATACTTACAATAGGTAAAATCAACAGTGGGAGGAGGGACGTCAAATTTTACTTTCTGCCAGGAGCTACTGGGGTAGGTCTTTGGCCTTTTGCAAAAACTAGGAGTTTCAAATGTTTTCTGTTAAGCCGGTGGCTGCCTGCTTTTCTGTCGCCCATTAGTACACATACAATACCTGTCTTCTCTGTCATCTTCACTCTTATTTTTACATTCTAGCACTTGCCGTGCTATGCCTGTTCATTTTCTTTTCAAATAGAGAAATAAGCTTGTCACATCACCTGCTGGATTCTTTATTTTTTAATTTTATGAGTGCCCATCTCAGAAACAATATTATATTGTATTACAATTAACATGTACAGCTGCTGCATTTCTGTTAACTGATAGTATTTTGTGGTCATTTCATTTAAGGCTTAGATTTCTTAATGGCTCATATTAGATCAGCCTCTACACTGCCATTACTAAGAACTGCAGTAATAAGCTCCAAACTGTTTCCCACTGAAGACAATAACAAATAGTTACTTCTTTTCTTGTATCATTTAACAAAGTCCTTGGTCCTCATCATTATAGATGAGGTCTTAATCTTGGAAAAAAGGAAATATTCTTCTCTATAACAAGCCTTTTTTCCTTGTTAAATTTTGTAGTTTTAAATATTGAAACTAGATAGATTATAGAGTAAATGGTACCTGTGCAGAATAGAATTTTATTTTAGGTATAGAGTAGATTTTTTAAACCGTGTAAAATTAACTATGCTGCAAATTATGCTTGTAATGGCAGCCATTTGTTGCTGGATAGCATGCTGGGTTCTAAAAATGGTCTCTAAGTTGAACCCCAATTGCATGCATAACTTTACAAAGGAAAATCCTAGTAGAAAAGGTAGCTAATTAGGAGTAGCATTCCACTGACCTCTCTTTTGTGTCTAAGCAACACCTGCATTTGTGAATATACATGGGACAGCTGTGCCTGTGGTACTGCACTTTCCCATCACAGAGATTTGGGTAGAGAGGCAGACATTGCTTTGCTACAAACAACAACAACAACAACAACACACACAAAAACAAGTGAACAACAACAACAAAAACCAAGGACAAAAAATAGTTCAACTCTCAAAATGAAGATCCATTGAAATGAACTCTTTAAATTTTATTTCTTTCTGAAGCCTTTCTTCTGTTGAATGGAATAGGCTGAAAATGTCACATCTCTCACAAACCCTGGCACTAGGAAGTAAGGTATGAGCAGTGGAAGCCAGGTTAACCCCTTATAGCATGTAGGATGTATTTCTTAAATTGTATTTAAATTTCTGCTTAAGAGTCATTTGGATTGCTACAAGTACATAGGCATTTTGCAAACTGATTCTGCTAAAAACTGCTGGGAGAGACCTGTGAGTCACAGCTGTATTCATAAGGAATCTAACTAATTACAAGTTTACACATTTCAGGATGCTGCTCTGAGAAATGTATAGTGGTAATGCATAATATATTTGGCAGAGTCCTGATTTCCATAAGGCTCACTTGCTGGCTCAAAAGTTTTGAACCAGAGTCTGTGGAGGGGGAAAGCTTATGAAATGTATGAGCATTGGATGAACAATGGGATATCAATCTCATTATTTGAGACACCAGAGGATTTTCAGGGGACTTATTCTTTTCTCAGGCCCCTTTTGAGACATTTTTATGACCTGCTGTACCTGTACCTTTTTAAGGTACAGAAAGAACTAAGAACACCTTTAGCTCACTGGTTAGCCTTCCTAGGAGTTAGAAAGTTGCAAAGCCTTAGCAATTTTGCAAGAGATGCAGAACTGCCCAAATCTTTTGACACTAATTTTACTTTGCACAATATAGGTGTTGAAGATATACTCTGTAACTATTATCTCTCTAAAATGAGAGTAACAATTCCACAAATACTCATTTCCACCTAGACTGTATTTGATCTTTTTCCATTTGCATAGGAAAGATCCTGTTGTCTAAACTAATATCCAGAACTCAAACAGGTAGTCAAAAACTCAAGCAAAATGGCCAACATAGGCAAGGAAAAGGATGATTATCTAAAGTTTGTAATGTTCTGAAGATGAACAGCATTGATTACTTAGGAATAAACACAAATTCCTAGGAGCATCAACATTTTGCTCCCCCATCCTATAATAAATAGAAGTACATCTTCATATTACAACATTGCTATTCCCAGTAGACGATGTAGAAGTTCCTTACAGGGATATACACAGATATGGATATGAGTGTTTATTTCAAAAAAGAGGATTATATAGACAGAAACATTTGCAAAGGATGCTTTCCAAATAATTGAAATAATCACAGATATTCAAAAGGAAAATGTTATATTATAATAAACATTTCTTTTACTGTCCAACTATATTCTGGAAATAGCAATCTTTTATTTAGAGATCTCTTTTGGAAGATCTCATTGCTAATTATTACGTATTTTCATGATAGTTGGAATTATATTTTACTTAGACATAGAGTATTTGTCTTTTGATTAAACTTGGATATATTCTAGGTAAGATTTCTTGGTTTCAAACTTAATTATAGAATATAGTGGTGCAAAAAAAAAGCAACAATTGGCATGTAATTCAGTGATTAACCTGTCTACTTTTTTCCCTTTAAACACCTATAAGATTTAATTTGCAAAATAGCTATCATTCATGAAGGTTGGAGAGGGCATTAAGAAATTACTTGCAATTAATGTCTTCTGATTACCTGAAGTTCAGGCCTCAGGCTTACTTTGTTAGTTACTTGTACATATTCTTGATCCACAAGTAAATGAGGCCAGTGGGCCCAGGGTTTTTCTTGCTTTTATTGGGTGCCAGCAAGCCTGGTGGGTCTGTCTACTTAAACCTTGGCCTGCAGGATGGTGGCCTTAACTCTGCAGTGTCTGTTGGAACAGTGATGTAGGCCTGCTCAAGGCCTTGCATATGATGTGGTCTCCTTATCCCAAGGCTTTAGTTTGCAGGTCAGTGGCTGAGTTCCCGCCAGACATGGCAAACCGGGGTGTCCTTAGGAAGCTCTGGGAAAAGAACAACAAACCAAACTGTTTTCTTGTTATCTCATATTTTGACATATGGAATGGAATATTGTTGAGCTTCTGTGAGAGTCTGTGGAAAGCAATAGCAGAGGAGGAAAAATGTTAGCTCTGGGAAATGCATTGGGAATGGGGAAAGTGAAGGGAAGTTCTGACTGGTGAAGTAAGGTGTAGGTCAGCTTCAAGTATAAAACACAGACTCTTGAGGAAAGCCAGAGAGCTATACTTCTGCAGGTGGGTGGAACTCACTATGTAGGAAGCCATCAGACATTAGGGTATGCGACCTTCATATTTATACAAACATTTGAATACTATTTGAGGAATACTGATCTAACTTACCTGGAACACAAACAGAATGGGGCAGATGGGTTTGTACTAAAAGAAAGTAT
Source organism: Dipodomys ordii (assembly GCF_000151885.1). NCBI lineage: Eukaryota > Metazoa > Chordata > Mammalia > Rodentia > Heteromyidae > Dipodomys > Dipodomys ordii. The sequence goes on along the minus strand of NW_012267278.1, from coordinate 2,805,274 downwards.
TAGCAGACACTTCCATTTTTTTGTTTTGTTTTTTTAATGCCCTTCATTTGGGGAAATTGTACGGTATGTGTGTATGGGAGCAGAGAGGTAATTCAAATCTGTTACCCAGAATGTGTTATTAGATATTTTAAATTGAAAGGGAGGAAATGATTAAAAGTCTAACTACCTGCCAGTCCCATTGTGTGTCCAAAATTTCTTTCCAATGAGTGGAAGGAATGTAGGAAGACTTTCATTGATCAGAATCCGGTCATTTGAGGATCAATACACAGGCTTATGGCCATGTATGCTGGAATGTTAATTTCAGACACAGTAAATCTCTAGGCATCCTGGTGATAGCTAATGCTATTCACTTAAATCAACTTTTTCTCATCTGAACTGCTGGTAATTATCCAATCCATCTGAGAGGCACGATCCCTTTTAACATTAACCACAGTGTCAGATTGCATCAGCGACATTGTGTCCTGGTGACTGCTGCTGCTACAGAGTGATGAATGTTCAGGTTTGGGGTCCATAGTCTAACTGTCTATGTGGGCAGCCCACAGTTCAGTAAACAAATGATTGGGAAGGGATCTATTTATTTGAGTTGTACATTCTTCCTTATTGATTCTGTCACTTGCATCGCCAAATTTCTCACCTTGCCTCTAACATTGTTCAGTATGAAGAGTGAGCATTAAAAGAATGATCTCAAGGGTTGTTTTCATATGCTTATTCCAGGCTGTATTCAGGACTGAGTTACTCTTGTGCCTGACTTAAAAAGGAAGGCACTGCGATACCTTATTAATAACCAGAAGAGGGAGAGGATTTGAGGAGTTTTGGATGAGCTGTCCAGAGAAAACAAAAGAAAATGATTATGCATTTTTCTGGGATTGATGAGTGATACTCTGTTAATTCAAGCTGTGTTTAACATGTTGAATATCCAAATAAGTGCATGCATTAGAGGTCAGGTGGCTTGCCTTGATTAATGGATTGAATCCGAAATCTCTCATACACATCTGAGATGTCAGGTTCTAAAACCTAGTTTACTCAAGAGGGCTATAGACAGCAGATCCAGGCTATAAGCATACCTGCCATTAATTTTTAGTTTTCCACTTTTTCAATACCCCTGGATAGCTTTTGTACACATAAGTGAAAGTATCAACTGGAGAAGCCACATTTACTTCTTTGTTCTTTGCACTATTTGCTCTTAGTTCATATTATCACAAATTGGGATGGAACAAAGGAAACCTTGCTGCAGAGTACAGTTGAATTTCTGCCTCAGTAGTTTGTAAATTCCAGAAATTACCTATGTTACAATTTACTTGTAGGGTGGCTGTGCACACAGTGGAGGCTAATGTTTGCTGACAGACTGGCTTTGGAGTTACAAGCATCAGTCTGTTGCATTCTCTGTAAACATAGGCTTTGGGCCAAGACTGCGTATAGCTGTAAGCCCAAGACGGCAGATCAATCATTAATCCATAAAAGATGCTTGGACTCTGCTTCCATGTACTGAGCACTCTAGTTAAATGAAACACCTGTAGTTTTTAGCAAAGATAGAAATAATCAATGGATGGGGTTGGAAGTCTGTATCCTGTATTCACAACCTCCCAAAATTTGTGTTGTCTCATAACAGAGGGCTAGCGTGATTCAGGCTCTGGGACTCATCAAGTCTGTGTTGATACTTGCTTAATGTTTGAAAACTTAAGTTTGACCCAAAGGATAACATGGTTTCAGTAGTACTTCTATGAAGACTATTTTTAAGCTATGGCATGTTATTCAAAGCAAGGTTTCCTTCAGGAATTACATTTATCCTAACATTTGATAGCTTTTGCAACTCACCTGAAAAGTAAATAAGAGAATAAGAGAATTAAATCCTCTCATGATTAAGTCCTTAAAAATGTCAAATTACATAGGGTTGGAGAGCCCTGATTAATGCTTCCATGTTAAAATATTTCTCATTAGTTTTCTATGGTAAGGGTTAACCACTCTATTAAAAATTCAGATATTAATGTATTTTCTGCTTAATTCATCTTCAAATAGAGGAATATAGTTAGTAGATATGAATTTTTTTTACTTCCAAATGTGCTTTGGAAACATAGTGAATTATGAGAGAGATTTGGAGACATGAAAGAGAATTCCGTTATCAGTATGCTAAAATGTATTTAAAAGTATTTAACTGCTTTTAATTGTAGAAAACAACTACCTTGACTTTGAAATGGTTATTTTTCCACAGAAATAGTAGAATTTATGATATAAATGAAAGATTTTGCATCCAATTGAATCCCACAAATGTACATTTTCTTTTAAAATATTAAAATTATTTTTAAAATTACCTATGTTTTAATTCCTTAATGTTTAACTTTCTTAATTAGCTAATTAGCATTAAGAGCTAGATTCTACTACCATAAGCATATTTGGGGGACTCAGTTGGTATAGGAGTTCTGCAGTAAAATTCTCCTAAACAGGCCTCTTGCCAAATACTCTGTGAGAACATGGTGATTCCTATGTGGATCCAATAAATGTTATCTTATTGTATAGTCTATTTACATTTTTAAGTAGCTGCTCAAAGGAGTTTCACTTCAACATGTCAGTTTATGAGTACAATGTATCCTGATCGTTGTCACCCTTTTACAAAGTCCATCTTGATAGAAAAATGTGCATTTAAAATGTGGTAAGCAGTTTTATGACCACATATTGAATTTTCTTTTCTAAGGTTCTTTGAAGGCTCTAATACCTCCTGTGATCACCTGTATGTTCTGTATTTGTACTGTCAATATGAAAGACAAGAGAAATTTACCTGTTTTAGCCAAGTTTTAAAAAGAAAACTATCTTAGATGGGTGCTGGTGGTTCACCACTGTAGTCCTTGGTACTCAGGAACCTGTGATCTAGAGGACCATGTTTTAGAAGCCATCCCAGGCAGAAAAGTCCATGAGATTCTTTTTCCAAAATAATTAGCAGAGTAGGACTGGAGACATGGCTCAAGTATTAAAGCACCAGCTAAACAAGCAAGCCAAGTGAACATGAGGCTCTGAGTAGGGCCCAATCATGGAGAGGTGAAAATTTAGATATCATAATAAGCTGATGTCAGCTACTGGAAGTTGTTATGCAAAGTGGTGAAATTACATGGTATTTATTGTTTATTGGACTTACTTTAAGAGAGTAAAACATTTAAGATCCTGCATATAAAGTAGATTTGCACAGTAAGAAAGATGTCAGAATTCCCATCAAAGTTAGGTGTGTCTGGTAATAGAAAAGTAAAAATACCTTAGTCTCTGAATTATTTATTAGTAGTTATGAACATTTTCTCAGTAGCAAAAGCATGGTGAACCAATTTAGTGCTTCTCTCTCTCTCTCTTTTCAATAAGAGGAGGTTATGGAATGAGAAGAAAGGAACCAAGGTAGATATTGTTGGTTAAATATTTCAACAGTGATTTTTTTCTATAGCATAGATAGGGCCTGTCTATCCCGATCCCTAGTAGGGAGGTTGAGCATTAAAAGCAAGCTTCACTTCGAACACAGCTTTTGTGTGGGAGACCTATCACATCTATAGGTCTTTTCAAGCTCTTAGAGATAGCACGCTGAAAAGGCAATGGTATCTTTGAAGGATCTGTATTTGGGCAGAAAGATTAATTTGAAGTTTTTGTTACCTGAAAGTAAGTCATAGTTTGATAGTTACTTATAAAGTGTATCAAAATTTTGAATGCAAGTAACAGAATGGTCAACTCAAACCGGCTCAAATAATAAAAGACATTTTTTTCTCTTATGGACTTACAAGGTCCTGAGTTAATATATACTTAGGGGTAGTACTGTGGTGCCATTTCTTTCTGTCTTTGTATAGTGTTGGCTGTGTTCCAAGGCTAGCTTCCTAAAGGTTCATAGGGTGACTTGTTAGAGTAGTCAAGGTGATATGCTTCCTTGGTCAGATCTGAAGGAATAAGTGCTTTTGTCGTAGCATGTCAGAAAATAGTCTTGGAATTGATCCTTATTGTCTGTGCTTATATCTCATATTTATGCTTGAATGTGGGACTGTGATCAAAGCAATATAATGTTCTCATTATTTTGAGCCAATGAGGACTTCCCTCTGATGTTATTGTTGACCTCATTTTCCTCTAAATCCTATGGGCTTCATGGGGAAGGGTAACTACGAGAATTAAAGTCTGGGAACTATTGAAAAAAGGATTTGATAAGAGTGATAGCTGATGATAGGTACAGGCAAAATCTCATTTTGGAAAAAAGAGAGGTGATCTCAAGGTTATTTCAAGTTGAATTCTTTACACAATGAATGTATCATGTCTATCCTTATTATGTAGAACTAACCTGGAATCCAAGTGTAGATTGAAAGATAGAAATGTATTTAGCACTTATTCTAGGCTGCTTACTTGAGCTACCTCTTCTACTAGTTATTTGAGAAACCCAATTTTTATAATGTTGGCTCTAGTACCAGGACATATGTGACTGACTACTGGTACTAGACTAGTTTTGACTCTGTCTACCCTTTTTGGACTGTAGGATATTGGACGATATAGAACCGAAACAATTTGTAGTTAGATATTAGATATCTCTATCTATGGATAATAACAATGGTACAGTTGAAACTTGTTGCCTGCCTATATGTACTTTTTTGTATTATTAGTTTTTGTTATTACCATTTTTGATGTTATTATAAAGGTGACATATGGAGGGGTTACAGTTACATAAGTCAAGAATACATTTATTTTTGGACAATGCCACCCCTTCCTTGGACTCTCCTGGTATTTCCCTCTATATGTACTTTCACTCACGTAAATAGCCTGGGAGAGATTGGTCAAGGACCATGTTGGACAGTAAAAGGCAAACACTTTGGACTAGATGTTTGACAAGATGAGACTGTTATTATCCATCAAGAGCTCACTGCCTCATCCACGGAAATCCTCTATTCTATAGCTGGAAACAATGTGCTAAGCAGAGGGGAAAGAACTGTGATTTACTCTGAAGCTGAATGTCAAGCTCAGGTGGCCAAAAGAAAAACAACCAGTTTTGAAAGTTGCTGCTTTCACAATATTAATTAATCTATGTACTTATTTAACCAATATTTGTTGAACAGCTACTATGAGTCAGGAACTGTGGCAGTCACTGGATTTAGAGTTGCTAACAACAACCTGTTTCCTGCCCTCATGAAGCTTACAGTCTGTTTTGGGGACATATATTCAAACATATATATTAAACATATATATTAAACTGGTACTAAGTCAAGTGCTATGATGGTATAGGCCCATTGTCAGGAGAGTTCCAACCAGGGGGTTTGACTAATCAGAAGGTCTGGAAATTTCTTTGAGGAAGGTGCACTAAATCTAAGATCTAAAGGATCAAGAACTGTTAAGTAAGGAAAGAAGGAAGGGAGGCCTACTGGATTGAGGGCACAGACGAGTGATTTCTAATTCTGGCATTGACTTATCTTCTTCACTAATTTCAAGGTTTTGTAAAAAAGTAGCACTTTGCTTTCAAATAAGAAAAAAATTGAGCAAATAAAGTATTTCCCAAAATCATAGCTCCGTTTACCCATTTGTCTGGAAATTCATTTATTTTTACCTTCTCTTGGGTATTGTTGCTTGTCTGTTGGCCTCTCATCCCTGACTTTTTACTCAGCTCCATGGATCATGATGTTAGCACATTAATGCTAATTCATTTCAAGTAGTATATTAATAGCTCATAACTCTTAAAGGTAGGAACACTTTGTAAAGAAATAATAAAAACAATAACAGTAAGAGCTCAAGTGTTTTCAATGATCAAAAAAGCAACAGGGACCACAGAGAAAATATGGGCTAAAATGCTTTGATTTGAGAGAGAATAGTATGCAGTAATTACTGTCTGACAAATGTGGTTTTTGAAGGAAAAAAAAAAACCTCATAGCACAACCTCAGCCTTCCTTCCCCATGGGGTATAGAGAAGGGAAGTCTTTTTTTCACATTTAGAGAGAGCTATAGAGCTATATTAATATTCATATAAGGGTAGGCAGGAAGTTTGGCCATGATGCTTTCCAGGATAGAGAAATGCTGACTGCCACTCAGGTCCCTGGACCAGATAACTGAGATCACATGGCAACAGTACAGCAAATCTACAGGCAAGATGACAGGGGGCAATTCTCGTGGCAATATGGTGTGGTGGGAAGGTACAGATTCTCCTTGCTTTCTTTGTATTCTTTGTTTCAGTCTGGTATCTAATTTTAGTGCCCAGGAGCATACAGACAACTCTGTAGGGATGTATTAACAAATAAACAGTCAAGACGTAATTCAGATGTTATCTCCCTGAGTTCAAACTGGGAGACATGCATGTAAATATTTTTATTTTATTTTATATTTTATTTTTGGTTCTGGTCCTGGGGCTTTTGAACTAAGGGCATGGGTGCTATCCCTAAGTCTAGTGCTCAAGGCTAGTGTTATGTTACTTGAACCATAGCTTCTACTTTTGGCTTTTTGGATAAGAGTCTCATGGACTTTTCTCCCTGGGCTGGCTCTGAACCACGATCCTTAGATCTCAGATTCCTGAGTGGCTAGGATTACAGGCGTGAGCCATCAGCATCCAATGGCAAATGGATATTCTAAATCAGAGTTGCCTACACCAGCTCTTCAGGATGCCAGTTGGAAGATCTAGCCCCTACTAAGTAGCCACACCTGCACCTGCCTCAGGTGGCTATGAGCCTAGTAGGTACTTCCAGTTCAGCTGGAGGTGGCAGCCCCTCTCCAGTTCCAGTAGCTCCTGAAACCACACGTAGTGGCAGTCGTTTCCAAAAGAGGCTGATTTTAAAACTGTGATGAAAATGGCTAACAGCAGGCTGAAGGTTAAAGTAAAAAACTTAAAAACCATAAAATCTGCCTGGAGGCTATTTAAGCAAACTGTTTTAGAGGCACAGATGGTTCATATACCTCTGAGCCAAAAACAAAAAGTAAAAAGAGGACAGTAAAGCTGGTGTGATTAAGCAGACAAGTATGAAAGTTTTATTAGTGCTAAAAAAGCATCCTTTAGAAAAGTGAAAAATCTGTCTCAGAAAACTCAGAAGATATGTTAAAGACCAATGGGAAGTACAGAGGGCAAACAGATGATATTTCCAAAAGCAAGCAGAGCTGGGTGCTGGTGGCTCATGCCTGTAATCCTAGCCACTCAGGAGGCTGAAATCTGAAAATTTCAGTTTAAAGCCAGCCCCAGCAGGAAAGTCCATGAGACTCTTATCTCCAATTAACCACCAGAAAACTGCAAGTGGTGCTGTGGCTCTAGTGGTAGAGTGCTTGCCTTGAGCTGAAGAGCTGAGGAACAGCACCCAGGCCCAGGGTTCAAACCCCATGATGGACAGAAAAAAAAAAGCAAGTAGAAATAGAGAAGCCAATGTCTTCATGTGCATTGGCTATCAGAAGGCTATCTCCCTGTCTTCTGTTGTGTTTTGATGTCAAACAGGTTTTTTTGAGATATGTGCAAATTTCAACAGTGATTTGAGTCTTCAAGAAATACCAGCTAAAGCCAATCTAAGAAGATGAAGTGCCATAGAAGATCCCAAGTGTGTGTCAGAAATAAATGCTGCTGACATATTGTTCAAAATAGTAAGCATACCTGAGACCTGAGAAATAATTGGGATAGAGAATATTTGGCTTCTTTGGAGGTACCTGATAACACATGGTGGATTCAGTCCTCCAAAGATTCTTACCTGCTTTGCCTGCACAAAGCATCTGAGATTGGTGAGTTTCCATTAGAATCATTTTGAGAAAACCCAAGTTTTGGAGAATGACAGGACAGTGATCACCATTTGAGAAACAGCAGCATTTGTGTCTTGAGTGAACATGAAATATAAGCCCAAATAAAAAATGGCCAAATATAGCCTTGTGAAAAGTAAGGTAAGTTGTTTGGATTTTCAAAAGTCCAAGTAATTCACTTAGAGTTTGGCTAATTTCCTCCACAGAGGCCTTGAGGAAAATAAACAGCTGAAGACAAGGAATAAAGCCTTTCCTTAGGTTAAGAAACTGAGTAAGGGGTAGTTGATATTCCTCACAGTACAGATAAATTGATAGTGTACCATCTCAAGGGCATATGTTTTGAGTAGTCTTTCTTCATGTACTGATTACTTATTTGGAAATAGATTTATAGGAAAGATAGGACTATACTACTTTCTCTAAGTTGCTTTCATTTGAAGAATCTGCCCTCCCCAATATATAAGGAGCTAACCTGCCCTGCATTATAAATATAATGTAACCTGACACCAGATACAATTCCATTCACTTAGCTGTCAACTATCACAAGAAAGTAGAAAGTTTTAACATTCATACTCTGTCAGCATCTCCAGAAAGAGGAATGTGGTCTAGTTTGTAGGGAGCACATTGTGTTGCCTGCCTAGAATTTTTTTAAAGCAACTTTTAAATGCTTGACTACATTAAAAATGTTTAAAAATGGGCTAAAAAGTATGTCAAACAAAATGGTGGTAATCAAGATACATCCTTTTTATTTTTAAACAGGAAACACGTAATTCATTCTTTAACTTGCTTTTTATAAAGGATTAATGCTAGACTTTATAAGAGTTGACATTGGGTAATAAATATATTTTAATTAAACTTCAAGCTTATACAAATATGGGAAACAAAGGGTTGCAAACACACAAAAGAACCAACGATAAAACAAAAGACCTGGTCATGATAAATGTTTTTTAAGTGTGCCCTGTCTCCTTACATTCAGTGGGTAACCTTTGCAGTTGACCACCTCAGAGAAAGACCGGGTCAAACTCTGTGGCAGATGGTTTAACGTACAGTGCATATATTAATTCACAGAGGCAGCCCTGGAAATGCAAGCGAGTTGCTAATGGTCATGGATAGCAGTTTCATGCTGTTCCTGCTCTTGAAGTTAAGATATTCAGATGTCATGCTTTGGGGTTCAAGTTCATGAATTTCTGGGTAGGGAAAATATTTTCCCTTTGTATTTGTCAGTTTTCCATCTGTATTACAAATACCTGAGCTAATCATTTTATAATGAAGAGAGGTTTATTTTGGCTCACCACTTCCCAATAGCACCACCCTGGGCACTACACCTCTAACACATTAGCCTTGTGGGGGAAACATTTGTACTGCACAGTGGATGAGAGATGATGTTTACTATTTCAGGTGAATAGAAGAGAGAGAAGGTAGGCTTACATCCCAGGTCCATGACTTACTTTTGGTTAAGGTGGTCCCATTGAGAGAGAACACTTAAGTAATTTGTGACACAAATTTGAAGAAGGTGGACATCACTGCTGTATGGAACTTCAAAACACACTTCAAGTCAATTCTGACTGAAAAGAAAAATCCCCAATCTTATGCTCTTCGGCACCAGAAAATGTCTTGTATCAATGAAATCATTTTTAGTTTCCTTCAAAAAGAAAAACTTCAGATGATTAATTACAAAGAGACGCACTACCAAATTCTAGTACAAAACTCATAGAAACTATTTAGATACATTGAAGTTTAAATCAAGACCATCAGAATTAACTGCAAATTCAGAAAGAATTGGACAAAAAGTTTAGATGCCTTCACTTAGAATGGTATTTAGCATTCAATATGAGGAAAGAAGAAAATTAAATGCACAAAAGTAAATGAAGATGGAGCTGGAGTTAACATTTCCATCTCCCACAGGCACAACTCCCTCTCTTATTCGAGCTTCTTTGCTCACTTTCTTTACATATCTTCTTCAGTGATCTAGCACATAGTAAATATAAGTTAAATTTAATCCTTATGATCATGTAATTCGGCTCTAGATAAGGAGATATTTGATATTTTTAGAGCCAAATATTTCTTAAATGTTTGGCCAATGGCTACTAAAAGCGATACAGACTCCAAATTCTTTTTTTTTTTATGTTTGTAGGAAGAAGGACTGATATATTGAATAAAATGTCTGCCACAGTGAGGACGCCATCCCCTGTTCCCTCATCAAGGGCCTGTCAATGATTTCCATGGCCATGTTGTTGCACTAAACCAGCTATGGAGAGATGGGCTCCCCCTGGGCAGCCCACTTTGGGGGAATCTACTCTCCATTCCTAGAGAGGGTCAGGAAAATTGGTTGCCTCTATTTAGGGTAATCCCTTTTGGATCCAAAGGCTAGAATGACCCTAGCTAGAATGACCAGCTAGAGATAATTGCTAGGCAGAATCAGGAATAGTTTGGCCCACACTCTTTGACTCGAGCTAAGCTACTGGAAAATGTGGAGGAGAAAGGGCTGGAGAGAAAATGGAGGATGCATTATATGTACAGATCAGTATCTTTGTAACAAATATATGACTCAGCTGTTCATTGGTATTTCCAGAGGTTAGGATTGTCCCAGGGATGAGTGCTATGGAGTTATGAAATCTGTGTTGTTTCTGCTTGAAGAATGTCTGTCTGGGACTGGAGATGTGACTCAAGTGGTCAAGTGCTAGCCATAATGAAGTAAGTTATGTGAGAGTATGAAGCACTTAGTTCAAGCCCCAGTACCAACGTGGGCATCTACAAATACATGCATATGTGTGTGCATACTTACACATACAAGCAGCACATTTCAAAAAATTCTGCCTATTCTTTTAAGAATGCCTGTGCTTATGGGGAAGTTGACCTCCTGCCCTTCTTTTATTCACTTACTCATTTGTTCAGCAAGCATGGAACATTCACAGCTTGCCAATCATACAAAGGGATGTGTCTTTGTAGGGATTCAAAGTTGAATAAGGAGGGAGGCTTGCCTCTAAGGCTCCTATAGTTGAATAGGAGAGTCCTACAAGTAAATGTTAGGATGTGAGGCATGTTGCAACATGTGTGTGTGTGAGCAGAACCAAGGACTTGACTTACCTGGACCTGGTTGACTTTCCCAGGCCAGGGGACCAGGCCCTAGGTATCAGTGAATGCATGCTAAGTTGGAGACCAAAATGTAAATTCAGGAAATGTGCTGGGTATATGAAAGCTAAGGACAACAAGGCTCAAAAATGGAAATGAGTTAAGAATGAGGACCCCATAAGTCACACCTTAAAAAAATGTAAAATGCTTAGTGTAATTTCTGCATTGCATTTTAACATTTTGAAGCATTTTAAACTTTATAGGAATACTTGAAACAAAGTAACATGACTTTAAAAGTGATTTTGACATCATTTTGTCTTTGGATAGTTTTATGAACAAACCTGCAAGGACTAAAGGAGGCAGAAGTAGAGAGATTGACAGGTAGAGCTTAGGGTTATAGAAACGCTGAGGCCAGTGGACTCTGAAGATTTTAATGCCTGCTGTTAAAATGTAAAGTGATACGAGAGCACTTCAACTTCTTTCTGCTATGGATGAGAAAAACTGTGGTCCTAAACAGAAGGTGACTTTCGGGGATCATTCACTCAGTTAGTGAGGGACACATACATAACAGATGCATCAGCTCTGATGAGTGCTCTCAGTTCAGAAGAGAAGAATTGTAATTAAGATTGCATGAAGAGTACAGAAATCCCAGTCTTCTGGGATTATCACTGTTTAGTAACTGTACATATGAACTTTATAAAATGGCTCAGTATGTCATTTTTCAAAACTTTTATTTACCATTAACATGTAGTAAGAAATTCATTTTGCTTTGTAATTTTGTATACATGCATGCATGTATACTTACATTCTCTTTCATTGATTCTAAGTTACTTTGATGCTGGCATTTTCTTGGTTTTGCCAGTCAGTGTTAACAGATTTTCACACAGTGATGTCATAACTATAACCTGGCTAACAAGAATGTAAAATGCATCATGATTTCATAAGTGCTAAAATGGGAGAAATGTTTGAGTTTTGGAACACAAAAAATAGGGCATATCTATTAAAACTGAAAACGTTTGATGAGATAATACTGACTTTTCTATGTAATGTGCTGTTTTGTATTTCATTAAAAGTTGTTGAATGGTACTCTCTAATAGGTCAAGACCTATTTTAAAAATACTAGCTAAAGAGACTTATTGCTTATGAGATGTCATTGTGGAAAATTAAATCTCATTATTGGGTTGTCCTTGGTCTTACCTGCAATCTCACCATGTTAATTAAGTCAAGGTGTTATCGATTATTCTAAACTTATATTATGCACTCTCTTAATAGAATCATCTCTATCCTCTAAAATATCAAAGGCTGCTTCTTTATTTATTAAAAAAAACTGGTCTTTTATGGATCCAACAGAAAAGAGAATGCTCTAATTTGAAAATGTGTTATGTCAAGCTCTTATCAAGTGATAATGCAACAAAGAAAGGCAGAGATGACTTAGTGAGGAGGGGGAAAGGGTAAGAAAAACCGTGGGGGTGGAGGAACATCAAACAGTGAGGTAGAGCAGCTTTCCAAACAGCTTCCTACTGTGGTTCCGACCTTGGAGCCAAAGGTGATGAAGAACTGAGTGAATGGATAGACCATCACCATGTTTGCACTGGACTTCTTTATGCCACAGTCAAATAAAAAGAAATGCTCAACCTCTCTAGTCATAAAAGAAATGCAAATCAAAACAACATTGAGATACCACCTCACCCCAGTTAGAATGGCTATAATCAATGCAAATCAAAACAACATTGAGATACCACCTCACCCCAGTTAGAATGGCTATAATCAATGCAAATCAAAGCAACATTGAGATACCGCCTCGCCCCAGTTAGAATGGCTATAATCAAGAACTCTAATAACAACAGATGCTGGAGGGGATGTGGACAGAAGGGAACCTTACTGCATTGTTGGTAGGAGTGTAA
>NW_012267278.1:2785515-2786823 GCF_000151885.1 Dipodomys ordii | reverse complement strand
GCTCAAGGCGAGCACTCTACCACTTGAGCTACAGCACCACTTCCGGTTTTCTGGTGGTTTATTGGAGATAGGAGTCTCACGGTCTCTTCTGCCCGGGCTGGCTTTGAACTGCGATCCTCAGATCTCAGCCTCCTGAGTAGCTGGGATTACAGGCGTGAGCCACCAGTGCCCGGCTAAATCCATAGTATCTTTAATACAAGTTCTTCCTAGAATAAATTAATAAATAACATAGAGTTAATGAGTAAAGCTGCAGAAAATCATGCCTAGTGTGTTAGTTCTAGCATGCTAATTCATAGCATAGAGGGAAGCAAAATAATATTTTAAAGTTACTCTAGTGATATTAGAATTTGATTCCATCTTATTTTACTCAACAAGTAGCCATTTCGATTAACAGCTCCATTACTCTATGAACTCAACTGCTTTTTTCCACAATGATTCTATTGACATAATATGCTTTATAGATATTTATTTTTCCATTTTCTGTATTTACCATTATAAAAATCCCATGAAATAGCATTTTTTGGTCTTGTTCACTGTCATAGTCCCATTGTTGAAAGCTGCATCCACTATACAAAGAAATTCTTGATAAATATTCATTGAATGAATGAAAAAACTAGGTTCAAGCCAAATGAGGAAATGAATAAAAGAGGCCTGGCTTTTTTTTAAAAATAAGTTTTTTTATTGTGAAAATACTGTACAGAGGGGTTACAATCACATGAGCAAGGTAATGAGTACATTTCTTATCAAGCATTATTGTGTCCTCCTTTGTTTTTCCCCTAGCATCCCTTCTCTCCCATTTCTACAACTATATCCACCCCCACCCATGTCCCCCTGCATAAATTGTAAAGTTCATTTTTCGACATAGCGTCTTGTACATCTTGTGCATCTTGTACATCTCATTGTTCCAGTGGGTCAATTTGTTTTTTCCCTTCCACTCCCCAAATTATACTAACATCAAATACAGTGAAACGGGTTATACGGTGGAGGAGGGACATACAAAGCAACCAAAAAAATCACACGGTACCTTATAAATATGTTAGAAACAATAGCAAGAAAGGAAAAAAACCCTGTGTCCTTATCTTGGGTTCATTTCGCTTAACATCATCTTGTCTGACCTTTTCTGTTTGTCTCAGATATATACTAGTTATTGCAAATAAGGGAAACCATGGGACCTATGTTTCTTTGGGCCTGGCTTACTTCACTTAAAATAATTTTTACCAAGTCTTTCCATTTCCTAAAAAATGGGGCAAGGTCATTCTTTCTGATGGAGGCATAGAATTCCATTGGGTACACATACCACATTTTCTT
>NW_012267278.1:2777711-2783039 GCF_000151885.1 Dipodomys ordii | reverse complement strand
CCCATGGTTTCCCTTATTTGCAATAACTAGTATATGTCTGAGTCAAGCAGAAAAGGTCAGATAAGTTGATGTTAGGGAAATGAGCCCTAAGATATGTATTCAAATGTTTTTTCTTTCATGTGATTGTTTCTAGCATATTTATAAGATGATTTCTTTGTTGCTTTGTATGTCCCTCCCCCATGGTATAACCCCTGCTTTCACTGTATTTGATGTTGGTATAATTTGAGGAGGAGAAGGGCAAAAACAAATCATTAAAACAGGGATACAGGCGGACCCATTACAACAATGAGATGTACAGGTCGTTATGTTGAAAATGAACTTTACAACTTTGATGAGGGGGAGGGGAGGAAGAGGATTTGGTGGGGTAGGTGGGTTGGGGGGGAAGATGGGAAGGGATGGGAAGGGGAAACAAAGGAGGAGGCTACAATGCTTGATAAGAAGTGTATTCATTATCTTGCCCATGTAACTGTAACCCCTCTGTACAGTATTTTCACACACACACACAAAAAGATCCTAGGGCCTGTGCTGCGCATAATGGCCTCAGGCTTATCTTCTCCAAGTATTGGCCAACATCAGGGGAGTTGTTTGTGGGGGTGGGGATGGGGTAACTTGTCTAGCAAAGAGGAAGAATGGATGACTATTTTAAACTGAGATGGTAAAGAAATGATAGTGCAAAGCTTTCACACTTCAATAATTGGATTCTCAAAGCCACATTAGAGGTTGGATAGATAGAGTTATAACCCCATATAGGCAATTGTCTGAGGTAGCGGTTCTCATCATTTTGTTTGAATTATGGCCTTTTTTGATAATCTGTAAAAAGTGTCAGATTGCCCCTTTTCTTAAGGGAATAGATGTGTAGAAGAAATTTTACAGATAATTTCATGGGGCTTATGGACTTTGTGAAATCCGTTTATGAACTCTCTGGAGTTTAGACTTTGCATCCTAGTGGGAAAACTTGGCTCCCTATCGGCTTTTGTATAAACAGGCTCTTTTTTCCTTACACCAGAGAGACTCAGTGGAAGGTCTTCTGACCTTGGTGGCCTGGAGTAAAGGGTTGGAGCAGGTACAGGTGAGCTCTATTTCTGTCAATATGAGAGAAAGCTGGTCTAGACCAGGGAAGGAAGGAATGGAGGTATTACTGGTACAGCTTGGTGTCCCGGGCATATTTTCAGAGTAACCATCCATTAATAAAACTTACAGGATTAGGAAAATGATGATGATGGATTAGGATGAATGATGGGTGATGCTCCTACCTGTGTAGGACTTCTGAAGCAAATGACACCCCTTTTCAGCAGTTGGTTCAGTTCTTAGACATTCACTTCTTGAAATGGGTGGTATTAAAGTCACAAAACTGGTGATGTTATGGAGAGAATTCTTCCTTTAGCATTACAGAGACATAATGGAGAAGAGTGGGAAGCTCCCTGTCTTAGTAAGATGTTGGATTAAGTAATGCTTGCTGCCTGAATGTCCTGTCAGATGCATTGTAATGCTTAACAGGACTCTTTGCCACCTCTGAAAGGAATTTAAACTGTCAGCCCATTAAATGTTCATCTCTAATGTGAAGATTTCAGATGAAGCCAATTTAGCCTAATTTACCAGGACATCTCTTCTTGTCTGGGAGAGCCGGTAAGGATAGTAGGGGTGGCATCCATTGGAGCTGCTGCTTTGCAGGCATCTGGAACACATAGGCTGCAGAATGGCTACTCTGGGGTCCTGTGGCATCTGTCAAAGAGAGCAACACCACTGTCTTGCTGCCTCCCACCCTTTCTCTGGAAAAAAAAAAAAAGCATCACTTGTGCCATCATTCCAATAGACCTGAGTTTCTGGATGGTTCAAGCATTAGCAGTTCTTTCTGCAGTGGGTCAGGATAGGGTGGGTGGCGAGAAACTATTGTTCTGAGAGCCTGAGCTGCAGATAGAATGGCTCACTCAACTACAGCAGCATCTTTGTGTTGCGGTTAGTGAATTTACTTTTTACTTTTTCTTTTTCAATCCCTTCTGAGGAAAATCTGTGATTACATTTTTTTTTCTTTGCACAGGTGCTAGAATGCATTGCGCAAACACAAACATATCCCAGTTCATGAGAAAATTTGGAAGTCATTTTCCTTCCATCTGTTTGAAGTAGACTGTGCTCTAAAACTGGCCATCCACCCACTCATTCTCCCACGCACCTTCTCAGTGACAAGGACGAGATGGCATTGTAAATGAGTAAAGAAAAAAAAAAGATAAACCCTGCAAGGCATTCAAACGGATGGCTTATTAGTATCATTTGGACAGCCATGAATAACACATGACAGCTTCGGGGCTGCAGATTATTTGCTGAAGAGTATCCTTAATTTTCCTTCTCTCCCATCCCAATGTCTTTTTAGAAGAGACTTCTCTCTATTAAATTCTCATTTCCTTGCTGAATCTGGATATTTTTTGATCACAGATTATTTTCATGTGTCCACAGTGAGTTCTTGCCCCCACAGGTAGGTAAGCAGTGTTCCTTCAAAAAGAGAGGTTTTCAGAGGATGGTGCAGCTGTATGCGCTCCGCACTCACTCAGACAATCAGAGGCCCAGCAGGGCACCTTCCAAGCGCAGCTGCACAGCTCTCCTCGCTGCTCTCCAAGGCTCTGCGCCCTACATGCGGATTCCAAGCTACATTTAACACAATTGCCCATCAGCACTTAGGAAGCAGTTACCACAGAAACCCAGCAGAGACCAATTAGTCACATGATTAAATTAATTAAAATAACCCAGGGCATCTGCCATCTTGCTTCTTCCTGCTACAGATAGCGCATGACCCAGACAGAACTGCAATTGGTTAGCAATCCTGTTGTGTCTTCTAATCCTAGAATTGTCTTCTTACTGTGAAAGGGAGTTCTCCTGATATGCTTTGCTTTCCTTAAGAAAACTATTCCTCCTCTATAAGCCAGGCAGTATCAAATTTACAAAACATGAGATTTAATAAACAATAACATTTGTCATGTTGAGGGAAGAGAATTTGCAATCATTTTCCTATTGTACCAAGGAAGACTTTTGGGGCCTTTTAATGAGGACTTTAACAATGCATGCCAGAAAGTGCTCTATAATATGCATTTACACTTGACCCGAGAGTTCTGTGACAAGTTGCAGAAACCAGACCACAGCTCTCCTTGTTAAAGTAATAGGGATGTTACAACAGGGCCTGGGCAGCCTGTGTTAGAAGAGGATCTTGAGTAAGGATGGTGTCTAATGAGCCCAGTCAGTGGTTGGTCATTTATAAAAGGCAGAAATGTACACTCTGTAGCTAACCCAGTAAATCAAGGCATTGTCCTTGATATGCTGAATGACCTAATGATGGCCTCTCCAAAATCTCCATGTAGTCAAAGGTTTTTTATTATCCCAGAGCCTTCTTCTACACACATACACAAATCAGCCTACATGGAATCTCATAATGCACACAGCAGCAGGATTTCTATCATCTTAGACACGTTTTGGAGACTCCTCTAATCCATCACACCTGAGATCTTGAAAATGACTGCATGTAATTTGGAGCCATCACAGGAGGTAATGGTATGGTTTCCCAATGCTCTTTCTTCGTGAATTGCCTTGGCAAAATGGCATGAATTAATTATATATCTAGTGCACTTTAATTTGTGCCTAACAAAGCAAGTAGCACAAGCTCGTCGATAAGCCTTAACTTTAAGACGGGAAAAATCATATAAGAGGTAGCATGTAAATAATCAGACAGATCTTGTTTGAACCTTCTTCCTAGGTGAGACAGAGCCTAGTCAGACCTTAGACCTGATGTGTCTAGCTGGAAATTCTGAAAATCAGGAGACTGATAAAAGAGAGCCATGTGGTAATTTACAAAACTGTTGCCCTACATAATATATAAGTCTCAAAGGAAATTGATAACGTCATCAATAGCAGCAGTAAAAATGTACATTTAAATCATAATTTATAATTTATAAGGCATTCATAGGTCTCCAGATTTCAAATAATCCTCTCCAATCTTTACCAACACTTTTATACATTCATTTTGTTAGTACAGTGACTACTTTGTGAATGAAATAGACATACTATGTATACAAAACAGTTAAAACTAAAGGATAGAAAATATATTTCATATTTTAGCATTTTTCCTTTGAGATAAATAGAAAATGAAAACAAAACTTCATGTGCATAAGTAATTAATGCATATATCTGGTAGATGTGATTTTTAAAGCAAGCATATATATACAGGTATATATATATATATGTGTATATATATATACACACACACATACACACAGAGATCTAAATATTAGTGCTTCTGTGAACAATGGGCTTGCTTTGTCTAAGCAGGAATCTATTTCTGCCACAGGAATAGCAGTTTTTGCTCAAAATACTAAAATACATTGAAGACATAGTCATTTGAAAAGAGTTAATGGCTACTCTTTTGAGAGAGGCCAAATGAACCACAAATTAAAATGTATTTGACATACTTTAGTTGCATATCAGTCTTGGTTAAAAGAAGCCAAACATTTGAAAATTATTATAGAATTTTTCAGTAGATGGATATTGAGTGCAAAGTAGGTGGACTTCAAACAGATTTCACTGCATTTGGTCAGAGTTTGTGGAGATAACACTTGATTAGTCACAGATTGAATTTTATACCAACACAGGACATTGCTCATCACCATCCTCATTCAAAATTGTAGGGCTTGAGAGAGCCTTGAGTTGGCTGAGGCTGGTTATGGAGGGGATTTTTGATTGTGCATGTTCCATTGCTGTTTCTAGGTTATCCTTTGTCTTGTATGTCATTGCAACTCTTCCCATTCGTTTTTTACTAAGGAGGATCAGCAAAAGATTACTGTGCAATTTGTGAATAAGTTCTCATTTCCATATTGTGTTGACATTCATTGCACCTAGACAAAAATGAAAAATTTAAACATTTTAAACTCAGGTTCCTGATAAGATCAATCCTCACATACTTCGGAGACTGACACATTGGGAAAAAAAATTACCAAATTAAATTCCACAAAACTGGTGACCAGAAGAAATACTTGCTGGCTGTATTTATTTTCAGCTTCATTTGACCTTCCTGACAATTTTAGAACTGAGTACTTATTGACACGCTGAAACTGTTGATGAAATTCACTTCAGATGAGAGAAAAAGAAATACTTTAGAAATGAACTTTCTGTTTTCTTAAAGATCTAGGTGTGGGGCTGGGAAGGTGGCTCAGTGGTAGAGCGCTTGCCTTGTGTGCATGAGGCCCTGGGTTCGGTTCCTCAGCACCACATAAGCAAAAAGAAAAAAGCTGGAAGTGGCGCTGTGGCTCAAGTGGTAGAGCGCTAGCCTTGAGCTGAAGAGCTGAGGGA
>NW_012267278.1:2694491-2775126 GCF_000151885.1 Dipodomys ordii | reverse complement strand
TTTTTTTTTATTAAAAAATTTTTTGTTGGTCAGTCATGGGGCTTGAACTCTGGACTTGTGCGCTGTCCCTGCGCTCTTCAGGTCAAGGTGAGAGCTCTACTGCTTGAGCCACAGCTCCACTTCCTGGTTTCTGGTGGTTTATTGGAGATAAGAGTCTCATGGACTTTCCAGCCTGGGCTGGCTTTGAACTGTTATCCTCAGATCTCAGCCTCCTGAGTAGCTAGGATTACAGGGGTGAGCCACTGGTACCCAGCGGGATTTATTTTTTTGAGTTCCAGGTATATTTTAGATATGAGACCCTTGTCTGTTGTATGGCTAGTGAAGATTTCCCAATCTGTGGGCTTTCTATTGATCTTGCTAGTTATGTCCTTTGCCATGCAGAAGCTCTACAACTTCATTTGTCCAACCTTACTTTGCTTTGTTGTGTTTCTGGGTCTCTATTAAGAAAATTCCGGCCTATGGCCAGGAGACCTAGGGGTTCTCCTATTCTGTCCTGTAATGTTTTCAGGGTGTCTGCTTTGACTCCAAGGTCTTTGATCCATTTGGAGTTGATTCTGGTGCAGGGTGATATATAAGGATCTAGCTTTAGTTTCCTACAAGTGAGTAACCAATTTTGCCAGCATCTTTTACTGAAGAGGCTGTCTTTCTTCCATTCTATTTTTTAGCTCCCTTATCGAAGATTAGGTGGCTATAGGTTTTTTTTTCTAGGTTTTCAATTCTATTCCATTGGTCCTGAGGTCTCTTCTTGTACCAATACCAAGCTGTTTTGATTACCATGGCTTTGTAGTAGAGTTTGAAATTTGGTATTGATATTCCTCCAGCAGTGTTCTTTCCGTTGAGGAGCGTTTTTTGCTATTCGGGGTCTTTTATTGTTTAATATGAATTTTTGGATTGCCTCTTCTATTTCCTTGAAGAATAAGGTTGGAATATTAATAGGTATCACATTGAATTTGTAGATAGCCTTGGGAAGTATTGCCATTTTCACGATGTTGATCCTTCCAATCCAGGAGCATAGGGTTGGCTTTTTGAAATGGATCACTAAAAGGAATATTAATTTGTTTGTCAAATGAGATAAATGTTTTAAGTTAGCTTATCATGTAGTAGATAACCTCATTTATACCAAATGTGGGTTTATCTTTTGAACCTGGGAATCCACACAGCAAATAAGGGGTCTGAAAAGTAAAAACTACACTATTAAAAACTATATAATTTCTTTTTTTTTCATTATACAGATATTTTAGCATAAAGACTCTAAATGGACCAGAGATTTTAAAGTTAAGATTGAATTTTACTTTAAGATAATAAAAACAGTTGAACAATGAGAAGAAGGGGAGTTATTAAAAAAATCAAGAACCATAATGTGTGCATAATCCTGTCTGAAGTAAATAGATCCTCAATCAGATTAAGGTTTCTTAATCTCCTGATCACCCATCTACACAGCTTTGTCACTGAATCACTGGGTTATACTGAATCTTTGTAGATTAACTAATTAGTCTTCTGGGTTTGCAGGAGGAGGAATAATTATCTTATTCTCAACCATTCAGTGGTATTGTCCTATGAAATCTCTTTTTTTAATTGTATGAGAGAATGAATTTGAATGATGTTTGGGTGACACATAGATCTGATTATTTTCCTTTTATACCATCCACGTGTGGTTTGAACCTCACAGCAAATGAACTCTTGTAATCTAAACTAGAAATCTCAGGCTTTAGTCATTCAATGGGTTTGTGCTATGTGTCTATCTCTCCCTTTAAAAGGAACTGTGGATGTGCGTTGCCCATCACTATTTTAAACCTAACTGGGTAAGGAGCAGCAGTGGGGAAGGGGCTGTCTGATGCCCCAGAGCATATCAGATGGAACCCAGAAAAGGTCAAAAATGGCTAATTCAAAATGACCTTTTTACTGTAGAAACAATGCTATGTGTCCAGAAGAACCTTTCATGATTTTTCTCTAGACTAATGTGGTCCCTACTTGCTTAGAAGGGCTCTGCTTTTACGTTACCCATCTGTTTTTTAAAAAGGATTTTAGGAGCCTCAACTAAGATCCTCCATCCCAATTGGTATATAGATGGGCTATATGCTGTGTCTCTTGTTTAGATTCTTGTGGTAAGGATAGGATTAGCCAAGGAAAGATTTGAGGATTTTCCTAGGGATCTACCTTACAGGACAATGTAGAGCCAAGGTGTCAGATCAGCCAAGAGTGATTCTGGCATCCTGTCTGCCTCCCTTCCAGAGCTACCCTCCATTCACTCCACAGTTCTTTCCTCAAGTTCTTGCCTTTCTTTTCCAAATACTTGGACTCAAGAGCCTTCCTGACCCCAAATAGTAGCTTATTAGCACCTTACCTACTCACCTATGGATATTCACATTTCAATCTACTAGACACTGGATTAAATGCTTCATGTTGTTTAAACTTCATAATGTCCTGATGAAAAAGTTATTAGCCTCCCCATTTCATATTGCACATAGCTTAATAGAGACTCAGAGATGTTCAATAATTTACTTAAGTCAGACAGGCTGTGATGAGTAGGCTGGGGATAAGCTCAGGTCTCTTCTGACTATCCCTGCACCAGACTGAAAAGTGATTGTCCTGGCCACTGAGAGTAGCTCGGTCTTATATAGCCCCCACTCTATTCTTCTCGGCACTCTGCCTCTTATTAACACAGCCTAAATCCCTGCCAAAATTTTTTATTCCCTTCTTGTCTTTCCTTCCTTCCTTTTTTTTTTTTTTCAGTTCTGAGGCTTTGAACTCAAGACATTGATCTATATCTCTTGGGCCACACTACTAGTCCCTTTTTGGGTCAGTTATTGTTGAGATAGGGTCTTGTGTATGCCCAAACTGGCCTTGCCTGGCCTGTGATCCTTCTATTTTTGCTTTCCTTTGTTACTAGGATAACTGGTGCATGCCACAGCACCAAGCCATTGTTCTTTCTCTGTAGCTTAGGATGACAGATATGTGCCACTACAGCCCCATTGATCAAGATAATCTCACAAACATTTTTTTCTTGTCTGAGTGGCAGGTTTCCTTGATTCCTATCTCTTAACTAGCTAGATTGATAGGCTTGAATCAACATGCCCAGCTCCTTCCTTTCTTTTTCTGTGGTACTGGGGAAATGGACCCAGGGCATCACACGTGCTAAGTAAGTATTTTATCACTGAGCCTTGCCCCCATCCCTTAGTTCTGAGAGATTTAGAAATGCATGCTTTAGTTGGGAAGCAACAGCAAGACCCATGTCAATAATATACTTACTTTTATTTTCATAACCACTTCTGAGGCTTTCTCTTAGGGAAAGGTCTATCTCTGGGAGAATATCTAACCCATCAAGGTAAGATGGCAATTAAATCTATGTGGAATTTAGTCATATCCAAGTCAAGCTATTCAGAACCTGTCAATGTGATGGTTTTGGTCACATTTGGAGGGCACCCAAGATAGTAGAAGCATAAGTAGATGTTTCTTCTTAGTTTGAAACATGGCAACTAAATTTTTTTGCTGGAAAATATTATCAAAAGGGAAGCAAAGAACATATAATTCATGGGTTTATTTAAATATTTTTTTTCTGTGTATGGCAGTACATACCTGAAATCTAGTACTGAGGAGGCAGAAACAGGATAATGAATCCAACCTGGGCAATATAGCAAGATCCTGTCTCAAAAATAAATAAATAAATAAACAAAACAAAAAATCCCAATGGTAACAACAAAAAGATAAGCTATAGGTTTTAGTATTATCTAGAGAGAAATTAAGAGGCAAGAGATTTTCAGCCAGATATGCACATAATTTCTCCAACCATACTCTTTTAATGGACACTATTTTCCATACCCTATTGTTTCCTTAGATGTTTGATAGCAGTATTAACAGTGTTCCGAAAACCCTTGTCTGATTGAAGAGGCCATCTCCATGAACTTGAGGCAGGAAGTTGCTCTGGGCTGGGCTGGGCCACTTCCTTGGAAAAAGGCTGTTTCTCTTTCCTTCTTCTGAGCTGGTGCAGAACTGCCTGGTGGGAGGCTCTGTGTATAATGAAGGAGCTTGGCTGGTCAGATTCCTTGTCAGGTTAAGAAGTCCTTTGTTTCTGTTTAGTTTTCTGAAACAAGACAAATTATGATATTTTCTGTTAATTTCTTTCCTTAATGAGTTTCATTAAAATCAAAGCTTCCGGAAGACTGAGCCTTGACAGCTGTCTAAGGGCTGTTTCATTTTCTGGGGGCTGCTTAGACTGAATAATTATTACAGCTTGATAGTTTAAAAAGAAGTAAGAACAACAGAGAGAAATAGATCCCTTCAATGGTGTGTCATGCATTTCTGTTTCTTCTTCGTCTGGGATTTCTGTGTTATTCAAAAGAGATCATTAAAATCGTGTAATCTTTTGACTGAAATGTTACAAAATCATTACACACTTGCCTATTAATGGCTCCTGGTTCTTAAATACTGAATTTCATATAATGATGGTATACTAAACGGAAGCCTTTTAGAGGTTAATTAAAAAAATATTGTCTTCAGATGCTAGCAAGTCATTTGATACATGGTGCTATGAGACTATGACAACAGTATATTTTTGATGAGTTGTTTGGTGAGCTTATCCACTTGTCTTCTCCAAATACTTTTTATATTTGTTATAATAAAAGATTTTTAAATCACAACTTGAAGTTTATATTTCATGGTACAGATGAGTGTTCTTATTTGAAGGCAAATATGTGTGTGTCCCATATCTATCTATCTATCTAGATAGATCTATATATATCCATTCTGTCGCCCCAATACAAAGTGTGACTGTGACATATTGGGATATTGAGATATCTTGAAGAAGGAATTGTACATTCTGAGATGATTTACCTGAGGGACAAGCCTAAACCATTCAGAAGGAAAATAAAATAGCATAAAATTATGTAAAAAATGTATCAAACACGGTGCATACTGCTCTTTGTGAGATGACATAATGTCTCAGGCTACTCAGGAAGGACAAAATGAAGGGGGAAGTAGGCAAAGTAAATGGGGTAAAAATCTTGATAATTGTTAATTCTGAGTGATGAGAATTTGGGAATTCACTAGTATCTCTGCTTTTCCATATATATTTTAAAATTCATAATAAAAAATTTAAGAGTGGTTAAGTGTTAATAGAAGATTTATATGCAAGAATATAAAAATAAGAATAATTTATCATAAGAGTTTGATGGACCAAACAATTGATGGTTTAAAACAATTTCACAAGAAAGCTTTACGTGATTTGAGGAAAAAACTTGTCATTAGGAAATTTATGTAGCTGATGATCTTTTAACAGTAAATTTACACCCTAAGGAAACACAACTTTATAGTCATTCTGACCATTCTGACTTTCTCAGCAGATATAAATTGATTGATTTAGGAGAAATTAAACTGGACAAACATTCTAACGTTAGGATAGAATTTCTAGGAACAGATCAAAAATTTCACAAAGGGGGAACCATTGTAAAATCAGTTTAGTAGCTCAAAGTAATATATAGATAGCACAGAAATAACTGCAGAATAAGAATACACAGTTTGTTCTTATTTTATTCCTAAAAAGATTTAAAACCTATACTAGACAACAGAGCATCACTTAATGAGCCCCTGCCCACAATGGTATTTAGCATATAGGACCACACTTCCCATGAACATGACCCAGGAAAGCTCAAGGAGGCCATTGCAACCTGAGACAAAGAGCAGCCTGGAAGGAATCAGTCCCATTGGCCTTAGAGGCCTTTAATAACATCCCAGATTGTTGCATAGCACCTTGGGAATACTTCCAAAGTCAAGGAACGACTTTTCATTTTCATATCATTCTCCTGAGTGATGATACCAGATAGGTAGTTGGACCCAGAGGGACACTGTTTCCTTCAAATTCTGAACTTCTATGATTATATAAGATGAAGAGAAATAGGAACATTTGGATGCAAAATAGGTATGTCTGTGTGAATGTGACTCGGCACACGTAAGAGTGTGTGCATCTCCCTGTAGAGGAAGCTATATCCATAGTGTGAGCTCTAGGCTGGCTGCCTACCAAGTAGACTGAATGTAATCTGGCCCTTCTATTTCTTAAAGCTTTTAATATGAAGAAGCCTGGTCTCTTTCAAGAACTCCTCATTAACGTGTAAAACACTCTCCTGTAGTTTTGATGCTAGGAAGGCGTTCTCCTTCCATGAAGTCTATCACTATCTTATGGAAATCTCTCCCCCAGGAGGTCACTGAGCCCTGAGCTGCAGCTGTGTTTTAATAAGGGCTGGATAATTTTATGACCAATAACATTTGTCGTTACACATGCTACAAGAAGGTTAATCAAATCTCAGCCTTCAGGGCTTAATCCGGGTTCCCACAGGAATTTTCCTACAGAATTTTTTTGTTTGGCTGGGGAATCTCACTTCCCTCCTCATACAAGTTGTTGACCATTGTGCCATGATTCTGAATTTGTGCAGTGACCATTTCTTTTACTGTAGCCAGAATACTCCAGTATTAAAACTGGGAGCACAAAACCCAAGTGGTGTGGCTTCAGGAGCCCAGTTTTCAGAGTTCTGTGCTTTTAGGCTAATCCTTTACTTCCAACTTGAAACTGTTAAGAGACTGAAATAGCCAATCTATCGGTTTCATTTGCTTTGAAGAGCCAAAGTTTAAGGCAACTTGCAGACCTGAGATACCAAATATTTTTCCAGCATTTCTCTGTTGCTTAGGAAACCCATAAACTGGTTCAAACATCTCACTCGGGGAAATACTGAAGTGACATTTAACTCAGAAACAAACTGCCTTTGGTTTGCTCAAGAAAACAGCACCACTGCCTGAAAGGGCAGCAGATCAAAACAAAGAGGGGAAGAAGAGAGGACTTTTGAAAACTGAGGTTTAGATGGTCTGCAGTACAAATTTTGAGACGGTTAATATTTTTTCTCTGGTTTGGATTACATATCCTGATCTATCTATGGCATTTTAACTCATGCTGTCATGGAGTAAAATCTCCTTGTCATTTGAAGGATTAAGACACCCCCAAGTAAGCATCTTCTCAAGACTTGGTGATATTTCATAAAGCAAAATAGATAATCAGTAAGCAATAGGTGAGTAGTAACAGGATCTGGTTATCCATTGGTTCTTGAGTCTCTCTTAGGTCTCTTTTATCTTGATCTGCTATGAATTTGTCTGCACAAGACTGCTCTTAGAGGACTGGTCCATCCAAAGCCACATTATCCTTGTCATGGTGGTGTTTTAGATGTATTTGTGTGTGAATATGTGTGTGTGTGTGTGTGTGTGTGTGTGTATGTGCATGTGAGAGAGAGATAGAGAAAGAAAGAAAGTGAGAGAGTCCTTAAACTGACCTCCTTCCTATATGCACATCTGTATAGAGTGAATTTTTCCACTCTAGATTCTTAAGGATCTAGGGCTAAGGCTTGGACCAGATAGATGAGGGGTGGTTGAGTGTGGAGCTCAAGGAGAAGGGACACATCTCTAAGGTGTGACTCTCTTTACTCCTTAGAACTTTGGCTATTAATTAAAAAGCAAACATTAAAACAAACAAACAAAAAACCCAGGTCCTATTAAGTTGTAGAATATATGCCTAATCTTGGTAGCAAGCCAGACGGGAAAACCAAAGTGAACCTACAGATTAACTGACCAGTCTCTGCAGCTTTCAAATCATGTTCCATACCAGGAACAGTATAGGAAACACCAGAACAAATTGGAGAGGCAAGATATCCAGTTCATTTCACCCTCCTGAGCAGGGAGAGCAGTTGAAGCCATGCTCAGGCATAATCTTGTCCTTTTCCCCAGCACATTGCAGCTCAGTTTGTGTGAGTCTGTGTGTACAAACAGATTTTTAAAAATTGTCCCTAGCTCAGGGAGTTGACATCTGCCACTCTTAGAAATTAGAAATGGCAGACGCACTGAAGGGTAAAAGACTGTGAACTAATCAGCTGATTTACCATCATAATAGAATCCATTCAGGCTCCACTGGTAACTGAGTAGCCAACACTGTCTAATCCATGTATTCGCTGGTGATTTCAGGTGATGAAGGAAAATGTTCTGATTGTTAATACTGATGGCTTCTCTGGCAAAGCAGAAATCCTTCTCACCCCTGCTTTCCTCTCTAAGATTCAGTTCAGTGTCCAGCCTATCTGACTCAGACACTGGAATTTTGTGATGAAAACTTGATAGTTGTAATTCCTCATGCTTGTCACTGGTTGTGGCTCTCTAACCTGTAGTAGTCACTTTCCCTGTTCACTTGAGTAGATAAAGAAGTAATCATCCAGACTCTTGAAAGGGAAGATATTGGAGTGAATTTGAGGACAGAAATAGCTGTCTACTTTAGCCAACTTCTTCAGAAAGTGGTTTGGACCTGGACCTAGAAGCCTATGAGAGGTAGTTCAGGACTTAGCTTCTTTCTGCATCTCCTTCTCTCATGAGACCTCAGGTTTTCTTTGGCCATTTGCTCTGAGCACCAGAGCACAGTTCTTTGCTCCTCCATAGCTTCTGGTTTTCATCACTTCAGCCTTTACAAATCCATCATTAACTGTCTTGATCTTCTCAATATGGTGACCTCTCAGTTCAGCTTCCATCTTCTTGCAGTCTCTTGCTCCTAAGAAAGCACATTTGATTGAGTCAGTTCATCATTCTGTATCAGGACACATCATATCTAGTTGTGGTCCTTGGTTCATATGGCCAACTGTGGTGCAGTCTGCTTAGGTTGGGTTATGTAGTACAAAATGGCTAGCCAGTCTGTTTGAAGGGGCTGTGTGTGGTAGGCAGACACATTATTGATATCTCAAGTGTTCTGCTTGATATTACTGAACATATATATCTGGCACTGTGGCATGCATCAAGTCTGGTAAAAAGTTTTGTGTCTTTTGTGTTTCAGAAAAATTCACTCTCATGCATTTCCTAATTTTATAGAGGAAAGGGAAAATGGCCATGACCAGAGCAGATAAGAAACAGCAACAAGCACCTTGAAAAGATGGCAAAAGTTTAAGACTTAATAACCATAACCAGATTTGTGGTTCTGATCCAAAATCTAGAGTAGTTTTTCTTTCTCTTTAGTTTTGCTTCTTGAGTATGCAATTGAAAAATGGACAGGTTCCTAAAAAGTACTGAGAATCTCCCACTGAAATCCAACTAGGGAAATCAGCTACAATCTCATCCTCTTCTGACTACTGTAGCATATTCAGGCAGCTAGCACCATTGCCTTAGCCAGCAGGACACATATTTAAATAAGCAACTGCCACCTTTTTATTTCCTTTGAATGTGTATATGTTTAACCTTAACCAGACAAAAAATTCTTTGAGAGAGGAGACTAGATCACATGTGTCTCTTTCCCATGATTCCCATAGTTGACATTTTAACAAATGAAATAAAATGAAGTTTAAGAAGTTCCTCTAGGAGAACACTAGGCTATTAATTGAATATACTGTCCATTAAAGATACAATCCAAGCCAGGTGCCAGTGGCTCACACCAGTAATCCTAGCTACTCAGGAGGCTAAGATCTGAGGATCGCAGTTCAAAGCCAGCCTGGGCAAGAAAGTCCATGAAACTCTTATCTCCAATAAACCACAAGAAAACAAGAAATGGCGCTGTAGCGCAAGTGATAGAGTGCTAGCCTTGAGCTGAAGAGCTGAGGGAAAGCGTCAGGTCCAGAGTTCAAGCCCCACGACCAACCAAAAAAAAAAAAAAAGATGTAATCCAATTCCAGAATTGGGTTAGCAAAATGTGCAAGAATTTTGATGAAACAAAATAAAATAACAGGGCTTGAAATGCCCAAATATATAGATTTTAAGGAAATAATTTCTTTCCTCCAGGAAGGACATAATGTCAAAAACGATTGCTAGTGAAAAGGTGAACTGTGATGCCAAAGGTATGTCCTTAACTGATAGGCCTGGCCTGCAAAGGAGATTCCCAAGGGAAAAGTAAGAGACTGGAAGTAGCCATGAGACTCTCTAGGAGCTGTCATTCCTTGTCCAGATGGGTGTATGGAAAGAAGGGCAGAATTTAAGCTCAACTGGTTGCTGACTGGTTCGCTTATGACCTTGTTAAAGATCCCTTTTAAGAACTTGAGATTTTATCCAAGCCTGTAATATTTCTTTTCCATTAGCTTATAGAGCCTGCTTAGAAATCTCCATTAAGAATTTTATATATACTGGTAATAATTATCACATACTATTGTGAACAGATAGTTAAATAGCAAGAATCATTTCCAGTTACTGACTTTTTATTTTTTGTATATTTCAATGCATTAAAATAAAACAGCCACAAAAAACACAACAAAAAAATAAATCTGGACAATGCTAGTGTTGAACAGTGGGGAGTGTGGTAAAGTGGACCGTGGAGTCTTTATAAAACACCATCTTTTAAATATGTATTTTAATGTTGCTAGAAATCCCACAAACTAAAACCATATTGAAAATGAACAACTGACTCAAATAAGCCCAAGCATGCCTCAGGCAACTCTAAGATTGGGGTTAACTTCCATCACTTCAACGTTTGTGAGAGGATATGATTCTAAACAACATAGGAACAAAATCATGCATTCCACACACAGAATAAATTAGGTTAGGAGCAACACACACTTCAGCATTATTAAGCCTGCTGCTACTTTAGAACTTCCAACATTGTAGGCACGAGACAAAAAAAAAAGTGTCCTTGGATGAAATGGAGCTGTCAGCAGGTGGTTGGACATTGCTGGGCATTTCTCTGGGTACCCTCTGCCCTTTTTCTTTCTACTTTAACCAGGCAGTATCTTGTGAAGAATCCTGAATTATAATTCGTGTTCTGAGTTTCAGTGCAGTACCCTGGCTAGACCTTGGTTTCTTCACTTGTGGGACAGGAAAAAACATTCTCAGCAGGCTGAAAAAGAACACTAGAAACCTTCATGCCTCTGCCCCTATAAAGCTGTCTCCATTTATTAACACAAATCTTTAAACTCCCATGCTCTTTTCCCTTAACATACGTAAGGCTAACAGAAAAGAAATGAAGATCCATTATTCGAAAAAGGATTTTTATGTCACTTTCCTTATCTAAGAATAGTTTTTTTAAATCAGGATTGATAGGACAGGGAAGAGTAGAAAAGGAAGAAAGGTCAGCATAACGTGCCACTTTTACCCCTTTATGTCCCAAATATTCAGGGAGTTCTGGATTGTGAGCAATATCAGATGTGGCTTTTGGAAACATTTAGGGAGTGAAAATGATGCCCGTGATTCTGGAAGGGCAGAGGCATTCCACTGCACGACAGTGGCTGAAGACCTCAGAATCAGAGGACAAAGGTAACAGTGTCTTTCCTGCCCCTTACCAAGGTAAATCTAGAAATTTCACTAAATTGTTTTTCCCTGTAATTTCCAAACACCTCTTGAAAGAAAGCAGCAGAAGATGTAGGCACAGGTTCCCAGATAGGGTTGTGTTGTGCACAAAAGGCAGGCCCACCACTGGGCTTGAAATCACAGATGAAGGGGCAAGGCGAAGGCTGGCTCCCAGGCCGCAGCTTGCAGAGCTGCCTTTGTTGCAATGAATAGAAGCACATGCCTAAACTTTTTCTTACTTTGGCTTTTTTTGGCTGGTGTTGCATCTTATAAGTCACAATCTAGTTTCTCCTGTCCATATTTTTTTACTGCACAGAAGGTTTCCCAATTTGTAAGTGTTTGCAGCACGGCTGGGCCTGGAGATAAAACAGAATGTGTATGTAGTACAGTATGCATTCGACTGATGCACAAGATTCTTTCCACCATATGTGCTAAGTAGTGTGCTTTTCACTCGAGGTGCGACTGCCAATGTTGCCAGAAGCATGTGAATATGTGGAGGAGAGACAACCTGTACATAATGCGGCACCAGGCCTCACCTCACCTGGAGTGAAGACCTGGGTGTTCAGTAGCCACCTGCATTCTTGTCTCCCTTTTCAGCCCATGTCTCACATAGTTTTCTACTTTCCCCTAATACACAGACCTACTGTCATCCTCCCGCAGCCTTGGCCCACTATGCCAGCAATGGTTAAGGCAAGCATAGAGTCCCAGTAAAACGTGAAGGAGGAGAGAAGAGATGGGATAATTAACATTTATGTTAATGAGTATAACAAGACTGGTCTTAAAAACTCATCAGTTGAACAGGAATGAAGAAACCACTCACTGTGTTTTTCTTCCCCCTAAACATTTGTTATCCTTCATTTCCCACAAAGCATAGCTTATGAAACATTTCCACAAGGATGTAATATTATTCTTCCAGTGGAATATCTTTCACAATAAGAATTATTTCATGGTAAGAAGAAAAAAAGACTGGGGGACAGGGCTGGGAAGGTGGCTCAGTGGTAGAGTGCTTGCCTCGCATGCATGAGGCCCTGGGTTTGATTCCTCAGCACCACATAAGCAGAAAAGGCCGGAAGTGGTGCTGTGGCTCAAGTGGGAGAGTGCTAGCCTTGAGCTAAGAGCCAACTGGCAGTGCCCAGGCCCAGAGATCAGGCCCCATGACCAGCAAAAACAAAACAAAAAGACTAGGGGATATGAAAATATCATACCTTCACTCCCCTCCATACCTTTTAGCTGAAATAAATCAATCCAGAGAATTTCTACTTTGATGTTGATGACTGATTAAAATGTGAACTTCACTCCCTCCTGCTTTGCTGAAAACTTTTAATGTTCTTTTTTTTCTCTGACCAAAAGATGTCAGTGGACATCTTTAATTATGTGTCAGTAGACACATAATTAAAAATCTTTTCTTGAGTCTCATTGTCATTGTCACATGATGACCACAGTCTCTCTCTAACTCTGCTGAGGTGTGGTACCATGTGCATTCCTTAGGGAAGGAGAACAAAGCCATAGGGCAGCCACTTCTTTTTATATCTGCCACCAGGCTGGGAGGTGGGCTTCCAGGATGTGTCTGACAAAGGGGACAGGTTGGTCTATATTTGAAGAAGATCTCCATAAGCAGAACAACAGTGCTATTGCAATCAGTCCATTGTGAATATCTCCACTTCATTTTGTATCTCCTCTTTGTTCTTGACTTTCAGTTAACTTGTAGGCTTCTTTCCCTAGCATCTTAACAAATACTCTTTGCATCAATAGAAAATGGGATGTTTGTGCTTGTGTTTTTCATGCATGCTAAAGAACTCAATGTTCTTGACTATATCTGCATCCTAGGACTTCTGAAGATCCTTAGGCTATCTGTGTGCTGTCATACCTTTCCTGACCAGTAGGGCTAGGGAATTCCTTGCCTGGCAAAGATACACTTGAATAGCAGGATTCTTGGATTTTATCTTTGTCCTTTGTCTCTATGGGGTCTAATAGATGGCTATGTTTACTCCACAGGAAAGAGCATGCTGATGACAGATACTGTCTGTTCACTAGGAAAGCAAAGTGAGCAGAGAGATAGCAGTGATTCTCCATGAAAAGTGACACCAGTGGCTCACACCTGTAATCCTAGCTACTTAGGATGCCGAGCTCCAGAGAATTGTGATTTGATGCCAGTCCAGGCAGAAAAAGTCCATGAGACTCTATCTTCAATTAATGAACAAATGCAGGGCACCAGACAAGCAAGCATGAGGCCCGAGTTCAAACCTCAGGGGAAAGTGGGAAGGAAGACAGAAGGAGAGGGAGAGGGAGAGAGAGAGAGAGAGAGGGAGGAGAGAGAGAGAGAGAGAACTGAGGGTGATGTACTCTGAAAAGATCAGACAAAAAATGATAGATAATGTTGTGTTTCCTAGGAAGCTGACTGACCATCGTGGTCTGTTGCCATCTACATTCTAAAAGCCAGGGGCAAAAGAATACCCTGCATTTTATTGAATTCACTAGTGGGAGGGGCTTCTCACAGCTGTGGAGAGCTCCAGTGGCCAAAAAGAAACTAGTCAGAGCCTCCCTGCGCTTTGGATGACACATTGTCACTTTGCAGGGGTGGCGACAGTCACGTTGGAGCTCAATTCTCATTCATTTGGTAATTGGTTATTTTAGCACAAACTGTGACTAAGGAACATGATTACACACCTGTCAGCCATATGATGGGAAAGAGAGCTGTCTGTGAGCAATGGAACAGGCCTCATTTCTACTCAGGTCTCCGTGGAGTCTTCTCCATCAAAGATGTCATTTTTCATTTTTACCTTGAAATAAGACAGACATTATAGCTACTGCCTTGTCTGTATCATTTATAGGAATTGCTGCCACAGATGCTAATCTAAACTAATACAATTT
Organism: Dipodomys ordii; assembly: GCF_000151885.1. Taxonomy (NCBI): domain Eukaryota; kingdom Metazoa; phylum Chordata; class Mammalia; order Rodentia; family Heteromyidae; genus Dipodomys; species Dipodomys ordii. The sequence goes on along the minus strand of NW_012267278.1, from coordinate 2,760,981 downwards.
CATTTTGATTATATCTTCACAGACATCAGACTCCAAAGCACAGGAGGGCAGGATGTCATATAAAGAGGCAAATAAGCATATACATTATAATGTACCTGTAGAGCAGCTTCTCATGGCAAGCCAAGGAGTGGGAAAAAGTAGATATCAAGATGTTTGGTACAGGAAAACATTTTACTTAGGGTGAATGAAATAAGACAGTAAAATAAAAGAAAGCCTTTTCACATTGATCAGGTGTCCAAGGGAGAGGCGTCTGCTCGCACTTATGCAGGAGAAATGAGCAGAAATGATGAGCTATACCTCGGATTGTAAAAATAAATAAATAAACATATATATATATATATATATATATATAATGTGAAAGATAGGGATGACCACATTAAAAATAAATTAAAAAAAACAAGCCCCAAAGACAGCAATTTTGAACCAGATTCTAAACTGAATACAGACCCAACAAAAGAGGCAGCGTTCAGTTAAAAAAGAAAGGCTCTAGTTCTTTTAGATAAGAACATATCTGCTAACCCAGCAGATGGTGACTCATGCCTGTAATCCTAGCTACTCAGGAGGCTGAGATTTGAGGATTAAGATTTGAAGTTATCCTGGACATAAAAATCCTTGAGACTCTTTATCCCCAACTAAACCAACTCCCCCTACCTCAAAAAAAATAAGAGTTCTGGCTCAAGTAGTAGGAGACCACCCTTGAATGAAAAAGTTAAGGTACAGCACCCAGGGCCTAAGTTCAAGCCCTAGTACTTGCACAATTTTTTTTTTTTGTCCACTTACACTCCTTATGTTTTTTAAATGGTGAACAGAATATCTAATTGTTCAGGAGTTTATTCTCTCCTTTTTTTTTTTGGCTTTGTATATTTGATGATGCTGTTCAGTTTGGAAAAGAGATGTGTATTCCATGTCTGTGTGCTGCTACCTCTGCTGAGTTAGGAGCAAAGATATGCAGGGTAACAAGCTGAAATATACAGAATAAAGGGAGATGGCATGTCCAAAAATCAAGAAGATTAAGATGAGCAAATTCTTGCTTGAGTTTTTCCACAGACTTGTGGTGAAGGCCATCCGTGGGCTGCTCACTTGGGAGCTGTCTGAAGGTGGGGATGTTTGCTGACTTAGAAGCTGCATAGGAAACACGTAGACAATGAAGAGATGAAAAGTACACAGAAAGGATGCTTTATTTGCAGAGAGCAAAATAGACAGTCAGATGGCAGAAAGGATAAATAAATGACTATATTATATCTTGACTATATCCAGAGTGTGTGGAGGGGGTAGGATAGTGTTAATGTAATGTTCATGCCTTTCTGAAGTTCCCTAACTTTTACCATTATCTTTTGATTGGCATTTGCCTTTGGCTGCTGAACTTCTTTTCTAGCTGTATGCAACTTATTTTGAATCAAGACTTGAATGATAAGAAATGATAGTGAATCCCTATTGCGGTCCTGAAAGTGGAAGTTTCTCTGTAGGAAAAAAAAGGCAGATTTGTGAGATTTAAGTAACTGTCATATACCAAGTACTTACTCTGTGCTAGGGCTCACAGGGGATATATGGAGGACTGTTTCACTTAATCCTTGCAACAAATGTTTCTCTTTCTCTTGCCCAATCTCTTTCTGTGCTAGTAATGGGGGTTGAGAACCTGGCCACTGTCCTTTAGCTTTTCTAATTATTTTTCTACTCAAGGCTAGTGCTCTACCAACTTAAGCCAAGGCACCACTTCCAGATATTTGATGGTTAATCATCATTAACACTCATGGACTTCCCTGCCCAGGCTGACTTCAAATAGTGATCCTCAGATCTCAGCTTCTTGTGTAGGTAGGATTACAGGCCTGAGCCACTAGCACCTGGCCAGGTTTCTGAACTGGATGTTACTTCCCAGTTTTTACGGATGTTTAGATTTCTGCCCTTACCCCTACACCATCAGTGCTGGCACCAGGAATCAAACTCCAGTTGATTGACACAAAGTGGCTTTCTTTGTACTTCATCTCTCTTTGTACCCCTCAACCAAGTGGCACATGGGGTGCTTGGCTCTTAAGAATTTGATCTCACTATTTCTTGCTTTGTTTTGTTTTGTTTTTCTCATGATTCTAATCTGTTTATAAAGATATTATCTGCTGGCACCTTGTACAGTTCACTTCAGTTTACCCTTACAAAATTGTAATTATTTTAAATCTAAGTCTTAACTTAGATATGTACAATATATGATACTTTGTGCAGGGAACCATTTGTTTCATCATTATCATAAAATTTTAAAAATTAAAATGTGAACATGTGAACAGAATACTGCTTGCTTTAGGTGCTTAGCTATCTAGTTACCTACTCCTTGCTGGGCACATAGTAGGTGCTCAAGAAATGATGACAAATTCCATGAATGAATGGAAAACAAGAGAAATGTAAGCTTCCCTCGCCATACACAGTATTTTGTATAAATATGGAGTATTGTACACTACAGTTTTGCCCAAAACGTTTAAAATTCAAAGACAAGGTCTCCCATCCTACATAACAAAGGAATTAATTAAAATATCTGTAATATTTGGACACTTGCTTACATGTAAATTCTGTTTGTGTTTTTTAATAAGGGAAAGCTAACCATTAGTAATAATTTAATGAGAAGCTTTTATTTCCCTTTTACTAAACATAGTGGTTTTCCATTCTCGGCTTTAAAAAAATGGTTGATGTATCTAGAATCTTATGTCCTTAAAAAATATATCTTGATCTCTCCAGATACCAGAGAAAAGATTTGAGTTCTCACTCCTACCTTAAACCTGAAAGAGAAGATTTCAAACTAGGGCTGGGAAGTTGGCTCAGTGGTAGAGCGCTTGCCTTGCATGCCTGAGGCCCTGGATTCGATTCCTCAGCACCACATAAGCAAAAAGAAAAAAGCTGGAAGTGGCGCTGTGGCTCAAGTGGTAGAGCGCTAGCCTTGAGCTGAAGAGCTGAGGGACAGCGCCCAGGCCCAGAGTTCAGGCCCCACAACCGGACCCCCCCCCAAAAAAAAGAAGATTTCAAACTATGACTCCCTATGGGAAGTCTGTGAACATCAGGAGCCTGTTTTTCTCATCTCTACCAGGGTTCCTTGCACAAAGCTTCCCAGGAAATTCCTCTTTCCATCTATAGTCTGTGTCTTGCCTCCTGCATTTCTACCATTTCTGTACCTCAAGTGCAGAGCCATTTCTTATCATGGTGGCTTAAGCTATTGTCTGTTCTCTCTTTGGCCTGGGCTCTTTCTGCCGAGTAGATTCACATGAGGGTCCTTGGTGAGATGCTGGCTCCCTAGGCACTCATCTGTTTGAACTGTGTAGGGCATCACTGCTCAGTCACCACGGGGAAAGACCAGAGGACAAGATCTCCTTCTCCCACCAGGATCTACTAGGACATGAGCATTTGAGCCATGGCACCTCTGTCTTCCTCTAGTAATAGATGCATTTTCTGTTGCTCTCATCACCAAGCTGTCTTCTGTTGACTGTGAGCACATGGGGTTCAGGAGCCCACACCTGATATCATGACATTGCATTCAGAGCCTGCTTTCTTTGCCTTTTGGAGATTTTTTTTGTTGTTTCTTTTCTTTATTTCTCCCCTCTTCACTTCTTACTAAAGATTCAGTCCAGGAATAAAACATGCTAGGCAAGTGCTCTGCCTCTAGAGTCACACCTCAGCCCTTTTGTTTGTATTTTGCTTCTAAGATAGGGTCTTACTAACTTTTTCCAGGCTGGCCTCAAACACATAATCCTCTGGCCTCAACCTTTCAAGTAGCTGGGATTACAAATATATGCTGCCATGCCCAGCTTGCATTTTGAAGCTCTTGAGTATAGGATAAGTTACTTGGCTTCCCTACATTTCAGTTTCCTGAAATGAAGATAGAATGAAGATAGAATGTACCTGGCCTTGGAAACTTGTGACATCTTGTTATTATTGTCAAAGTAACTTCTGTATTGAGTTTTCCCTTTGTGCCTGGTGACAGCTCATGAGGCAATCATTGAATTGGAAAGTTTGGGAAGTGATGAAGCTTTCCTAGTGGAGTTCAGTCTGGTGGGTTTATTCTGGTGGGTACTAGCTAGAAAAATGGCCAGTTTGGATACCAGAATTCAAAGGAACTGGAATAGTATTGGGATTTGGCCAACCAGAAGTGTTGGATAAAGAACAGAATGGAGCAAAGAAGGTAGAGAGCCACACCTTGTTCCTAATTTATGCCAAGAAGGGATGTGGAAACTCAGGCCCTTTTACCTTTCTTTACTTGGGCTTTTGTCCCCAAATACACTTCCTTGAAATGTAATAACAACAACAACAATAATAAGGAGGATGAGAGGGGCAAGCACTAAAGTTGTCACCCAGAAATAGACCTTAGCCTGATACTTCGCTTCAACAGGCCCATCCCTAAGGCTCAGTCAAATTCTGCTCAAGGATTGTTCCCAATTTAAACATGCTATATTTCTACCTTTTATTACCGCCATTCATCATGAGCAGAGTGGCTAAGACTCCAGAGAGTATCATTTTAGCAGAGGTCATTACTTATGAAGCCTCTTTGCCTCCATCTTTACATTTGGCTCCTCAATGGGGCTGATTGGTCCTGGGTTTGAAAACAGGATAATTTAGGCATTTTCCCTCTTTAAGTCTGATGACGCCCCATTAACAGGTCAAGTGGCACATGGATCGTAATTGAAGCTGTCAGGAAGATCAGCATGTTCAGAATTACATCCGGGCTTCACACTCTGAAAGACCCAGGGGGTAAAGCCAATGGATGTGTCACCCCATCTTTCTCCTTTTCTTACATCCACTGGCATAAATCACAGCATTACTGCTTGATGGCTAGAACATTTATGTTCACAATGCACAGTAAAAGTCAAGACTTTATCCCACTTCTGGGCTTTACTTTTTGTGTTCAGAACAATTTTAGATTTCATGTGCAATACTCCCTTTCTTTCTAAGGAAATTTTATTTTTAAGATAAATTGTACTTTGGGCTTGATTATAGGTTGTTGACTGTCAAATGTCCCAGGTTAGAGCAGTGAGCAGAGTGGGATACCAGGCCAGTGATAGAATCAAGGCCACATCTATGGGGAATGGCAAGCTCTGACTAACCCAACTACATAAATAAGGGGCTCATGGGCAGAACCACACTCAGGATGTGGTTTGAGAGTTGGATATGGAGGGAAAGTGGACTCAAAGCTGCAGCAGGTAAGGAACCAGCAACTGGAGTGCAATGATGGGTCATCTGTTCAGGCCCGATGTATTGGTTGGTGGACACCCAGGGCTGGGGTAGACTAAGGCTTAGCTTAGGAACCTAAACATATAGACAAGTCTATCATAGCCAGACCTTGTTTATAACCTTGATTATAACATTTCTAGCTGTTGGGGAGAGAAGAAATTGGTCTTAGTGCTGAGCCCTTATTACAAATTGCGATTGTGACATCATGCCTTTGACAAGTATTGCTGCTAGTTCTGAAATGATAGACCTTGACCTCAGATTTAGAAACAAATTTAAGGACCTATGTGTCTCATTTTATGACTCATACTATCTGTGACCACCCTTATCAGGGTATGTCCTTTGAGTTGTTTCTTCCACAGTGGTGAAAAATGTGTAGTGATTCATCCTCATCCTCTCACATGTTTTCCAGTGCTTCTCTCCCCTTTGCTAAGACCTGTACATATATGACACGACAGGTCACAATTATGGTGTGTTTTGTGACTATGACACAGAGAAAATGAATTTGTGCAAGACCGTGACCCAAGGCTCTTGCATCATATGACTCACACCCACTGAGCTAATTAGCTGTCAGCATGCTCAGAACTCCATTACTGTCTCTCTCTGTTTTGGTAATGGAGGGCATTGTGGATTTGGCTGAGGCTAGAAGCTGGCCTTTGGCTCTCTGAACTTCTACATTCTCCTGTATCCCCTTTTACAGTTACTCCAGGCCAGGCTTGTTCTCAGCAAGGCAACTTCGGGGGCTCAATGTCACTAATTCACCCTAAGTATTCAATGTCTTGATGAACTGACTTACGTTGAACCAAGTTCCAATCTGCCTTATTTGTCAAGTTGACAGAAATGAATGAGAAAAATAACAAATGCCTTTTGTAATCACCTACAGGATGAATTCCTAAAAATTATATTGGTGATGCCTTTAGAAATTTATGAAATTATTAAAGGGGTATGAATAGTTGAATGGGTTCCATAAACATGTCTTTTGTGATATTTAGGGATCTAGGTGCCATAATTGATGACCCGAAGTTATCCAAAAAGAGTCAGGGCAAAGAAGTTTGATGAGGGATTAATTTTATGAATTCTGAAGTTCTATCTCCCTTGGGCTGTGCTGGAGACATACTGACACTTGCTGTTTCCCCTTGAGCTTTGCAGATTCCACTCATGCTTATATTTGTCAATACCACCTTCCTTTCCCAATTTCCTTAGTGTTTTAAGTCTTGGAATGCAAGATCCAAGAATTATGAAAACCTCTCTTGTTAATAATATATTAAAACCATTTTTTTGGCAGCCATGGGTCTTGAACTCTGGGCTTGGGTCTCTTCAGTCAAGGCTAGCACTATACCAATTGAGCCACAGTGTCACTTCTGGTTTTCTGGTGGTTAATTGGAGATAAGAGTTGCATGAACGTTCCTGCCTGGACTGGCTTTGAACTGAAATCCTTAGATCTCAGCCTCCAGTAGCTAGGATTACAGGCATGAGCCACCAGCACCCAGTAATAATATATTTTAAATTTAATGACACCAGAATTTCTAAGTTACTACACATTGATTCACTATCCAACTAACTAGTAAACTATCAGGAGACAGAATGGGACTCTGGAGCCAGACTGCCTGGGTTTGGATCCCGGTCTTAACACGTGTTAGCTGTGTGAGTTTGTGTAAACAAAACTAGAAATCTGTGCCATGTCTATATATATGGCACAGGTATATACATATATGAATATATATGCATATATATATATAAAGAGATGATAATAACTGTCTCATCGGTATGGGGAAAGGGTATGTGTATTAAATGTGTTAATAAAGTACTTAGCTATTATTATTAATTCCTGATAATATCCAGAGCAGTATCCCAATCTGGTTAGTACTATATTTCCTTATCCTATTTGAGTCCAGGCTCTTTCCGGGCAGGGGGCGGGGGGGATGGGGGGGGGATGAAGGGAACATCTGTACATGATGAATCTCCTCCATAATGCCTGGATCCTTTTCTAACCTTGCAGATGGGGTTCTGGAATCCTCTTGCAGCTCTTGCCTGTTTCATATTTTCTCTTATTTTTCAAGTCCATGGCGAAGTCTGTATATAAGCGAGGAGCCCAACCCTCTCTGCCTAGTGATTTCAGAAAACAGGAATAAAAGGAATTAACTGAATGTCTCGATTAGGCCAATTATTTAAGCATTTTATGGGTGCCAACCGGTAGCAGAGTGGAATCATTTGTGTTTCCCTGCCTTTTGTTTTCCCCCACAGGTCCCTGGGTAATAGATGCAAATGAATAGTGAAGAAGCCAAAAGGCAGGCAGTGGGCGGGGGAGAGAGGTAGGGGGAGGGGAGCCATCAAGGAGCTGAGATAATCCACTGTGGATTAAAGGTCCTAGAATAATCAGAAGCTGCCAGGGTGTGATGGTGGTGTGGCTTTAGCAAAGAAGAATAGAAAAGAGCTGCATTTTCCAGCTGCTGGGCCTTACCTATGGATACTTTGAAATGACAATTACTAGCAAACAAAGACACTTGGATGACCTGACAAAGACCAGTGGAAAATAAATGCTGAAGAGCCAGCTGTCCAATAAAGGAAAAATGGATTTAAAAATAGAAAGTAAAACAGATTTTTCAGAACCATTCTGATTATCCCAGATACCATTTTAATGTGCTGGGACAAGCATGACATATTTTAGTTCATATAGCAGCTGTATTTCAGGCTGATGTGGAATCTTTTGCGGTAACTGCTGTGTAATCCATTAGGGCCCCTGAGTAAGGGCAGCCATTAATCAGGTCCAAGATCAGCCCCACACGTGTGCAGCTCTGAGTGGCTCTGACCCGACATCTTTAAGGAGATGCTGGGGGAAGCCGTAAACATGATTCAATTCCCATTATCTTCATGTCGCATATTTGTTACCATTATTCTTTGAAGACTCCAAATTGGATATTAAAAATTTATGATATATATAAAGGTTTGCATGGAGTGAAAATAGCTGCTGCAAATAAATTCTTTGCATCCATCAGAGGTGTGTGGGCTGTCAGAGGAGGCTGGAGAGGTATGGACAGAGCCTGTCTGCTGGCTGGTTGAGGAGGATGGAGGCTTAATTAGGAAGAACTTCACCTGGGAAAACAGCTTCTCCTTCAGGCTACATATTAAATAGGAATTTAAATACATTTTGTTAAAAGAACAAAACAAATCAGCTATGTTGAAGCAACCCCCACAGGCAATCTTCAACAAGCAGCTGAGAGACAGGGTAAGGGGTCCTGGTGCAAAGATAGTGGTAATGTAAACTGAACAGGTGCCTTGGTCCAGCTTTGAGTGTTCCGAGGTTCCCGGAGACTTTCCAGAGGGGTGATTCTGATGCTAGGTAGGAGTCCCCTGTCCAGGAGAAGCCTGTCTGTGTGAGCTACATGCATACCCAATTCAAACTGCAGGGATATCTTCTTGTGTAGCTGGCAGTTCAAAGTAGAGAAGAATGAAGTACTATGACCTAGGCTTAAGGCACAAATGTGGTTAGTGAATCTGGTCAATGTATATTTTCAGGGTTGTGTATTAATATAAAGGTGGCTAGGGCTTTCTATGTAATATATGCTCCTGGAGTTTCCAGTCTGTAGAAGAGAGAAGGTTAGTCATAATCATGACAAGTTGCATAGAGATGTCCCAGACTGTCCTAGGGCACCAGGAAAGAGTGAGATGTCTGAAACAGGGAACATGGTAACTGGTTGGTTAATCTCACCCAGGAATGGATTTATCATTAGGAAAGATTAGAGGGTCAGGCCAGTGAGGAAGAGAAGAGAAAGATGTGGGGCAAAATGATTATTGGCCAAAGTCCAAATCAAGCACAAGATTTTCAGTGAATCTCACACCTTAGCATCTAAATGGGAGGAACAAGTGTTGGGCAGTTGGATTAGTCAGAGAAGGTCCAGTTAAGAGTGCTGAGACTCAAATATGGAAAGAACCCACTAGTTCAGGACTGAGTCTTGTTCAGTAGAAAGTTTAGTAGTAGAGTTCAAGAACAGCAACCTATTCATTTGTTTGGCCATTCATTCATTGATCTCTAATAATATGTGATATGCCAGACCAGGTTCTGGAGATTTACAGGTGAACAGAACCCAGTTTTACACTCATTGACCCTGATGATTCATGGATGTTGGGTTGAGGGGAAGAAGCAGAACAAACACTGATGGTCACTATACAATGTAATAGTTAGTTAAAATGACAATATATACGGAGACTGAGGGCACAGAGCTCAGATTAGAACTGGGAGGAAATGTTCACGGATGGCTTCCTAAAGGAACATTTGTCTGAATACAGACATAACCAATACATACAATTTAAAAAATGAGATACAAGACAAGAAACCCAGAATTATGTATTCAGTCAGGAGGATCTCTCCTACTGAGATGAGAGCAACTAGGTTGTAAGTAACTCAAGGGAGAACAAGAAGCCACCCTGACACCTTCTGTGTCATGACAGCCAGGGGCAGCCTTGGCTGGACAGAGCTCTTAGGTGTTCCCTGAAGAACAGACACTAGCCGACCTTGCCTTCACAAATGTGTTCACAACACACCGAAATGCAGTACGTGTAGCTGTTGTTTATTCCTCTCTGAGCTTCCTGAAGACCATGTGTGTAAGCATTTGAGAAAGGACAGATAGACTAGAAACGGACTACCAGAAAACAAAGCCCCAAGCATTCACTAAAATGGTATCCTCGTTCTTTACCTTTAATTTTAGAAAGAAACTATATTATTTCTGGTCCAAAAATTAGTTATAAACTATGAAATTAAGATTTTTCTTTATTTTTCTATATAAACCCTCATCTCTAAACCTGTTCCCACAACGTTGAGATGTACTATTTTTGGTGTTTCTAAGTCTGGTAATGACTGTAGGGTGCCACAGCTGTATCTGCCGCAGTTTAGGAAGGCTGAGTTGAGACCCTCTGCCTCACTGCCCTGGCTCTGACTTCAGGTAAAACCGTTCCTGTTTTCTAAAGAAATCCTGAAATCATAATAACACCCAACTAAATGCTCCCATTCATCACAGGGAAGTATAACTCTGAAGCTTAATTCTCTTTCCACTTATATGACAACAATGTTAATTCTTCTATTCAGCCAGAGACATGGCACTTTTCTGGGATAGGCAAATGAAGCTGTTTCTAAAATGTTCCATCTTCTCTGAAGGTGTTGTCCAGAAGAGAAAGAATTGCTGATCTTGCCCCAGTGTGTACATTGGGCCAAAGGAAGAAGTAGATTTTTCAAAGAATTGAAGTTTATTGTAAAAAAAAGAAGTATTGATTCATAGGCAAAGAAGTAACTATAAAGTTAGAGACAGAGGTTTTGAAATAGACAATTAGCCTAAATTATTAATGTAACCTAATATTTACATTAAAGCTAGACATGGCATGAAAATTGATGCATGCAACTTGGTATAGTGACTCACACCTGTAACCCCAACATTCAAGAGGTAGAAGGTAAAGACAAACCTGGGTTATATAGCAAGATGCTGTCTCAAAACAAAAACAAAAACAAAAGCAAGCAAACATGCATGATTGTCAACAAAGATGGGAAATTCCCTTGTAGTTTCAGTGATGGATTTTTTTTTTCCTGTCATGGCAAAAAGTGAAATTTTCTTAGAACAACAGATGACAAAAGTACCTTGGCCTGACACTCACATTTGTCATTATATATTTGTTGTAAAATGCACAAAGAATGCCTTCTATTTGCATTTCCCAGTAGTAGTGTAAATATCTAGCACATTCGTTGGGATAAAGCTGTTGTGAATAGGACACATGGAGAGACTTAGTTCATGATGAAGTGTCTTGAGATTCCTTCTTTCAAAACTTGTCACTCCCCAGAACAAAGTCAGACATTAATACAGTTCTCCCGGCTCCATTGGGTGCCAAGAGCCACCAGTAGGGTGGTCTACTTTAGGCAAGCAATTAAAGAATGCATAGTCTGGAGTGAATTTAAGAAACAATCATAAAACTGGCTAAAAGTTAGTCTGCCTTATGTTATTATCATGAGCCAGTGATTCTAAACAGTTTCAGTGTGCACATCCCCTGCCCTTCAGGGGGAATTGGCTCTCTCTGTGTAACCCCTCTTCTCCCCATTAAGTCATTGTCTGGCACCCCAAATGAGGAAGATGTAGAATAAGCCACTGTCCTCAATATATAAGAGGTTATAAAACATTCCAAAATGATTAAAAGATAAGGAGATTTGTATAGGTTCTGTATAACATTGCCCTCAGGCACCTGGTGCTGGGCAGAGCTCCTACCCGTCTCTTCGCTGAAGGACAGACATTGACAGACACAAAGTTGTTTCCAACACACTGAAGGCAGCTGTTACTCATTCCTCTCTGAGCTTCCGTAAAGTAGCTGTGGACTGATGCTAGAGCTCTTTCTTTAAGGATACTCACTAGGCACAAGCACTGGTTAGAGACAATGGTGGGAACTATAACCAGCTCTGTCCTCCCTGAGCTTGCAGCTTGGGGCAAGAGAGAAATGACACCAATGGCTGCAGCACTGCAACAGTGACAAGTCAAGAGAGAGCAGAAGGGACATGCTGGTTTTAATTAGAAAGATTCAAGAAGGCCTTTTTGAAGGCCTTTCCTCAAGTCTTTGTCATACCACACACTAAGAAACAAAGAGAAAGATAATGAGAAATATTGCAGCTGGTCAGATGAGGTCTTGAATCTTTAGGATAAGAGCCACCTTGGGGGTCAAATCCAAGTCCTCCTAGCACAACAGTAGTTCTGTCCAGTATTCGTTCTATCGATACCTGCGGATTCTCTCCTTACATCAGTGGTTCCCAGCCCTGTGTGTCCATTGCAATCACCTGGGATTTTTTTTTTTTCTTAAGCACAAAAATACTCATGTCCAGACCACACTCTGTACCAATTAAATCAGAATCCTGGAAGGTAGGGGACCAATAGGTTAAAAGAGAAAACATCGCACATGATTCTAATATGTAGCCACGATAGGGAATTATTGCCTCAGATGAATACTTCAGTATATACACTTAGTTCTAAAATAGCGATTCAAAATTTTACATTATAAAACTTCAGAACAAAAAATGGGTTACATTGGTCAGATGTGTGTCAGCAATGGTCTGAGCTCCTTGAACTTTGTGTACTTTCCATTTCTGTGCCATTGACGGGAACAGACAACAGTGAGAAGAGATAATTTCTTGGACTCTGGAGTCAGTTTAGGTGTCAAAGGGCCCAGGGCAATGAGAGTTTGATGCAGATGTGAACATAACAGCTCAGAAAAGAAGCAAGTTTCTGGCTTCCTCTCTTTACTTTCTAGTCTCCTCCAGTCCTCCTCTCCTTTCTTTTCCACTGCTGCTTAATATAACCTCAGAAATTATGAGGCTTTATATGAAACTTATAAAGCACATTCAAATCTTAGATAATGGGATATTTTTGTGCTTTAAATGCATGAAAAGCATTGTGAGCACCTTAACATGTAAGCAGAATAAATGTATTTTTGCAACTAATGTTGAAAATAGCCTTAGGCATCTGGTGTGTATGAATGTGTATACATAGAACATGCATAATAAACATATTCTACCTTATGAATATTTATACACAAGATACACATATATATATTGAATATAGGCATACATATGTAAATAGTAGCCCTTGTAAACTATATGCAAATCGGTCTTACAAGCATATGTATCATGGTTCATCAGGAATATAATAAACCTACCACAGAATTTAACATATTTTCCGGGCACGGGTGGCTCACGCATGTAATCCTAGCTACTAAGGCGGCTGAGATCTGAGAATTGTGGTTCAAAGCCAGCCCGAGCAGGAAAGTCCATGAGACTTATCTCAATTAACCACCAGAAAACTGGAAGTGGCACTGTGGCTCAAGTGGTAGATCACTCGCCTTGAGCTGAAGAGCTGAAGGACAGTGCCCATGCCCAGAGTTCATGGCTCCATGACCAACCAAAAACATAAATGGAATTTAACATATTTTGAGGTGGCATTTTTCTATAGAATTGTTTATGGCAGGATCTATGTACTATCCTGACATTTTTTTCCCCTTCACTTAAATGTTCGTAAAGTGTCAGCTAAAAGTAAATCACAGGATGGACGTGGTAGAATTTGAATGAGGAAATAGATAGAATCCCTTCTTTTAAAAGACCTAGACTTCTCACAGTGGCTTGAAGTTTTTGTTAAGAAGAATCTAATATTGTACACTCCATTTACATGTAGCTTACAGCTTTCTTTAAATCTCCTTTTGTTTCTACACTCCACTGATCCCTCCACCAGCTAGGGTTTAAAATGGGTCTTCTTCGAACTATGTGGTCCTGCACTCAAAAGTAACTGCAGAAGCCGGGCGCCAGTGGCTCACACCTGTAATCCTAGCTATTCAGGAGGCTGAGATCTGAGGATTGAGGTTCAAAGCCAGCCCAGGCAGGAAAGTCCCTGAGAATCTTATCTCCAATAAATCACTAGAAAACCAGAAGTGGCACTGTGGCTCAAGTGGTAGAGTGCTCGCCTTGAGCTGAAGAGTACAAGGACAGCACCTAAACCCAGAGTTCAAGCCACACGACTGACAAAAAAAAAAAAAAAAGTAACTAAAGAGTAGTTCTGGAGCACTGAGAAAAACCATTGCTGGTTTCAGTCATCTTGACAGCCACCGGACATGCACAACACTCACTTTTCCCCCCGTCATACATTGCCAATCCTGTAATGTCATTTTTATTTTACTCTGATTTGATCAGGGAAAAGGGTACAATAAAAAGGCACCAAGTCCCAGAGATGTTCAAAAATCTCAAAACTGAAATGAAGGCAGAATGATCTCTTTCCCCCCACAAATTCAACTATTACTGCCTATGACATTCCACAACCAAATTCCATCCAGCTTCCTCCCTGCAATAAGTAGCAGAGACCTTTATTAAAAATAAGCGATTCATTCTCATGTGTGCAAAACATCTATGCCTCTCTAAAATGACATTCCATGGGTGGCTGGGGACATCTGAGTGCCACTCAGCAGGGCAGAAGGAAAACAACCCATAAGCATTGTCATCCGTATGCCACCGACTATGCGCATTGTCTTTCGCCCCCTCAGCCCATACATCACAACAGGTAGTTCTCAGCTGTTCCCTTGGTGCCAGACATACATTTTATCTAAAGAGACAGCAGACAGAACTACCTGCTGCTTCCTGTGCGGCTCTCCCTGTGTTTCTCTCCTTTTTCCAACTTCACTGGGGCTTTTAAAAATCAGCTGGCAGGGAGCCAGGAGCTCATCATTTTAATGCAGTGCAAAATGGAATATGCATAATTATATGCAAGCCATATGTGAGGGAGACAGCTCAGCTGTGAATTTCAGGAGGCCAGGAAAGAGAGAGAGAGAGAGAGAGAGCAGTTAGGACTAAGAAGAGATGAGAGCAGAGCCAGAGTGCAAGTGTCACTCTAATGAATGGTCTAATGAGTGTGCTGCAGACACGCCCCTTCTACCTACCTCTGCCTGCATGCCAACTCCAAACCAGAAATGGATGGAGATTAGAAAGAGAAGACTGTATGCCAGTGGTATTGCTAATGGGTTCTGTTAATGTCTCCATTTAAACTTCAGCTTTCTTAATTAACAGTGCAGATCAAAATAACCAGTAACTTTAATGCAGCTTCTTAATTAAATCTAGTTTTTACTGCATTTGATTGAAGAATCATTGTTCTTACTAGATCATCGCTCCTTTCAGATCTTTGTTTAAAAATTGAGAGGAATCAGTTTATCTCTAATAGTATTACAATGCAAGATATAATGATGCAAATTGCTTTTCTTATGGCCTTGCTATTAGAATTTCTTAAAAGTGCATTATCTAGAGATTGCTTAAGCATGCCAAAAAAAGTTTAAACACGTATGTATGTCATATAATCTTAAATGTGCAATGAACAGTGTGTTGTGCACTGGAAGAGTAAAGTGGTGGTAATTTCCAACAAAATTAGTTGATTTGGGTTTGCTTTATGCTATTTTAAATATTACCCCACAAGTGAATTTGCACGTTAAGACTAAACAACGTAAAGAAAAACAAATCCCAAATTTTGATATCTAAAAGGCGTACTGCGTATTTAAACAAACTTCTTAATGATGTTGTTATTTCTGGATTCCCGTTTGTTTAATGATCTGAGCTGTTATGCTTTTAGCTTTTTTTTTTCTTCTTCCATTATTTGTAAGTCCCTAAATAGGCCATTATATTTCCCTTCAGGCTAGAGATGAAGATGGACATGCTGAAAATTTTCCCCAGCAGCACTATGCTAAGGAAACTCCAAGGCTTGCCTTCAAGAATAACTGCGAACTACTTGTAAGAATAATATACTTACAACAAGTCTAGAATGTTACTTTAGCACAGTGAAAACAGTTTTTGAAAGGGTTTGTTCGTGATAACATAATTTATGAAATATTGTAGTTTTTCCTGTATAGAGTTCTAAATGCTAATTTTGATATCACTAACTATTAATTATAAGGTCTCAAACTGTTTGCAAATCTTTTCTGATGATAGAGCTTGAATGGCCCTGTATTTATCAGCTTGTTTTGTATAGTAGTTTATAAGAAGCCCCTTGGAGAATGGCTAGTAAAGTTAAAAATATAAAGACACTTGATATATGTAGCTTTGGGAAAACAAACAAACAACAAAAACCTCACCCCACCCCTCCTCCTACATCCTAATTGTGCACTATTGTAGGAGACAACTGTTGTAATATTTTGTTCTGCTAGAAAAGATAGCAGACTTGACACGCAGTACTCCCTTTAGAGTTCAAGTATTGCTCGAGTCCCTTGCCAAGCCTGGTCGTCTCTACTCTGCATAAGGAGTCAAAGCAGTGACAGAATGGGGGGCTGTTTACGAATCGTGAGAAAGAGGGCATCAGCTGTGACACAAACTCGGTTCCAACTCAGGGTTAATTTGCTGTTCATTTTAGCATTTACAGCGAGACAAGATGAAAAGCGAGTAGGAATGCCTATTATATTTCTATTAAATGAATCTGTTGGGACCTAATGTTCTTGATTAGCTTTTGAAAATGAGTGCTCCGCAATGCATTTTCTGTTTACCTAAAGTAAACAGAAAATGAATTGTCATTTATTTAGAGCTTCAAGCGCTGCTTTTGAAAAGCAAAGCTTTGTGAGGAATCTAGCTATGTTGTCCCTAAATGTTCTTTTCCTTTTCAATTGCATTTAAAGCAAAACATTTGCTACAACTAAATGAAAACAGGGGAAGAGAATGAGGATGCTCAGTTGTTATATTTTGAGGTAGTTTAATTTCTGTTCAGTTTTTTGGCCAGATTCAGTTTAGCTCTGCCAGGCCTCTGCACTAGGAAGTCCCATGTGTAATAGCCTTTGGATTCAGTTCTAATACCAACTGTTCATTAGAAACAAAGGGTCCAAAGAGCAGCAGAAGAGAGAAAAATACAGGTCTTACCCTTTCTAGCCACAGAAGCTAGCTGTTGACAGCAAGAGCCTTCTATTGCTGGCCACAGTCTCCATAGGTACAATAGGGCTCCTTTCTTGTAAGAGCAATTCCTAGTCCCACCAATCCACCAGCAGTTTCACTGCTGCCATCTTTTGAGTCAAAAGCTAACTCACCTGGTATTTTATTTTAGGGGCTCTTCAACTGCCCATTAATTAGTGTTGCCTGTTCTGGAGAAACCCTTTTCATTTCAGTTTTAATCTTTCTCTCCATAATTGTGGCTAGGTCAGAGAGCCATTTATGCTATGTTTTGAGAATCAGAATGCTTTGGTGGGGTAGCTTCCATTGTTAAAGAGAAATTGCTGAGGCTGATGTGCCATATTTAATTTTTTTCTACTAATTTTTCTATTTTCAATTGTTTTTTTCTATTTTCAATTTATTTATTTCTATCTTTTGAATCCCAGTTATGGTCAATTTATACTGAAGGAAGTAAAAAAATATATGTGAACATCATTTCCACTTATTTTTAGAGGAAATAGATGTTTTATCATTGCTGTGCTTACACAGAACATCGTGTTGGCAGTATTTTAGACAGATTTGGTACAATCTTCATCCTCCTAGTTACTGTTAAAGTGCTTTTATTTTGTTCAGCATATTTTCCTGTGATAAAAGAAAAAGAAGAGTAAAGACAAAACACAAGTAGGCTTATTTCTCCAAGGAGAAATTTAAGTTTTTTTTTCAGCTACAGGAGACGTGATGGCATTTGGCTCTTATGAAGCCTTGAGAAGTTATATGCTTCCCTGTGAGAAAAAAAAAAAAAAAGATTTGTTCATTCTGAAGAGAGAAGTAGGAAGTCCTTGGAGTTTTCTTAGTGTAGCTTAGAGCAGATTTTGAGAGAATCTGTCAGAGAAGATTGCAAGCTTTACTCCAAAGTGCCTTTTTAGCTCAAGGGTGGTTCTGCCATCTTTTAGCATGGCTCACTGTAGGCAGAACAACTGCCAGTTGGGAAAGAAGGAGAAAGCATTGAGGGTACAGAGTTCTTCTGGGATCCCAGCTGATCTGGAGCACATAACCACATGTCTCCAGATATGGCCTCAGGCACTGACAGAGAGTGCTCTGGCCAGGTAGTCAAGACATTATCTCAACTTTATTATTAACTCTTGGATGTCTCTGCCTTCCTCTCCCTCTGCTCCTTGGAAGAGGCAGGAATATTAAGTAACCTAAAGAAAAGCAAAGTAAAATCAATGCCTGGAATGCACAAGTATGTGTACAAAAAGTACCCACAAAAAAAGCCTTGACTGATAGGAAAATCTGCCATGCAACTGTAGATTTCTTGTAAGCTATCCCAAACTGTAATATTTGCCTTTACACTTAATCTACAACACAGATGACAAGATATCTAGCTTGATGGCCAAGACTCCTTAGTTAGAAATTGTACTAGCTCCATTGTTAATCTTTTTATTGTTATTTTATTGTTATTTCCCTCAACAAATTGTTCATAGTAAGTGGGATTGGATTAGGAGCTAGAGAGAAAGGAGGTCCTTAAGCCCATTTTGAGTTCACATCTTTTCATCAGCCAGTTCATTTTCAATTCTTGAAAGTTTGGTAAGGGTAAGTCCTTATAGAAATAGGGCATAAGATGGGTCCTTGGAGGGAAAAGACCTACAGCTAAAAGAAGAGGGATGTTGAGAGGTTTGGGAGAAGAAAATAAACACCACTGAGCCTACTTCCCACATTTTCTTAGACCCCATCTAGAAAATACCTGTGTTGGGGAGGAAGGCCAGACTAGAAGCACAGAATACCAGCATCTAGTGTAATATTATTCAGCTCAAGAGAAACCAGGACTAGGAAATCCTGAAAGAAATAAAAGAAGAGAAAATCAGTTTGCTCTCAGTTTCAGATTCCCAAGTCATTGCCCCAAATCCCTATGGCTTTTCCTGGGGCTGATAAGGGTAAGTGTTTTGCAGAGAGAGTGGGAGGGAGCCCGCAGCTGGGAGACTAAATAAAAATAGCACAGAAAAGAATTCTTTCTGGTCATTTACAATGCCAGTATAAGGAGAAGATGAAAACTATTTTTGTTTTGTGGCCTTGTAAACAGATGATGGGGAGGAGAGAGCTTTGGCTGTTCTGTGGGCCATTTTCTACCTCACTTCTTTGTGCAGGCAGGCAGGTGGAATTAGAAGACTTGCTATACTCCTTCAGCTGTGGGAATGTCTGTATTAATGAGGTATTCAGTTAATAACACTTTCCCAGGCATCTTCTATACATAAGGCTGTATTAAACAATGCAGATGGAGACATGAGATAGAAAAAAGAGATACTCACTTTCTTGAGGAGCTTATAATTTAGTAGAAAGAGCAAGTATATGCAGCATGGTAGTAATCCTTATGTGAGTTCTCAGGTGAAAAGGTCAAAAGTTTGCCCAACTTAGACTTCATAACTGAGAAGCATAAAAAGTCTTCAAAATTTTCATGATCTATCTGATCTGAGAACACATTGGATTTATAGTTGACCTATTGGATCTCTCCTCTCTGAGCTTCCGATCTTCATCTGTAAAATATGTGATAAGAAAAGGCAGTAACTTTAGAAGATATTGTAAGGATTGAAAATGATGACATATTTAAAGCACTTGACACATAGCAAGCCAGATTAACATAGTCAGTCCAGATTAACTGCAGTTATTCTTCTTATGATTGTGAATGTTACTACTTAGTGAGCAAAGTTCTGGTATAAAAAGCAGAATGAGATTATTTCTTTATGCAGCCATTGAAGATCAAAAGGAGGATACCTTTGCCCTAGGCTTTATAGGAGTTAGACTTTTATAGCTCCACCTGGCATGTGAGGGAAGGGATAATTCAAGCAAAGGAAAATATAATGGGCAAAGGCACAGAGGTAGAAAATTGCAGGCCAGGTGCATTACACCTTGGTTAGCATTTTAGTTGGCCAACTGTACAGTACCTAAAGTGTCGACAGGCAGGCAAGTCCATTTGCAAAGGGTCCCAATAACTGCTCCATCCTGTTGAGTCTGCATCTGAATAGTTCTGTTTGGTGGCAGATTTGTGGAAAGTTATTTTTAGCATAAACAAAATTAGAGCAGTAAGAATTGTATAATGTACCCCCATGTATCTTTAACTCAGTTTCAAGAATTACCAACTCAAGATTAATCTTGCTTCCCTTTTTCCTTTATCTTCTTCTTCTTCTTTTGATAGAGTATTATGAGCATATGTTTTTCGTTTAGAAGGGAAGGATTTAGAAAAAAATTTAGCTTCCTCTTCTCTAGCTAGAGATTCCATTGATACCAACTCAATTGGGAGTTGGATCTGGGGAGTTATGTATGCATAAAACAAATGACTCTTGGTTGTATACTGCTCTTAGTCTGTAAGTTTCAGACAGTCAGACCACATTCAGAAAGCCATAAAGGTAAAGGACACAATACCTGAGTTGGCTTGAATCTTCTTTGCTCCCAACCTCTGGTTCTAAATGTATCTATTTTTAACATAAGGCCAGATCTCCTTGTAGGCAAGCTCAATCCATAAACACATGTTAGCCCATCTCAGCAATGAAAGGGAAATTCTGGATTGCCATTGTATTTGACATTGCTAGAACTTTCCTGCTAGCTCATGAGAAGCCTAAAAGGGTGATAAGGACTGCCACATTTCATTTGACACTTAATAGGCTTTTCAAAATAGGTGTAATATGTTCCCTTTAATACTGTTCTTCCAACCAAAGGCTGTAAATTCAACTTGAATGTAGATGCTTACTTTTATGTTATAGCTGAACAGCACAGTCATAGAAAGTCTGAATTCATGGTGACACACACAAACTCTTATCATAGTAAAAAACACATCATAGGACATATGCATGTATATTGTACTGTATCCCATGAAATAGTCATTGTAATAGTCCCAGAGGTGTAAAGTGATCTATTTGCTGTCTAGAGAAAGCTGGCTTTTTTCACCATTATCCCCATCTTCCCTCCAGATTTATGGAGTCTGTGGCTAGTCTTGTGCTCCCATAGTGATCTGAATTATTTTTGTTAGACAAATAGCACACTCTGGGAATAAAAGTATCAATCTTGGACTATGCCATTTCTAGTCATTCCAACAGGACTGGCATAATTGGACTCTCCAGCAATTATTTTTATGTTAACACAAGCAAAACATGTGGATGCCACTTGATTTGTCCTATTGCATCTGCCACGGCTTCTCTTTGTTCTCCATCCATGTTTCTCTCTCTCTCTCTCTTTCTCTCTCTTCCCTCTTTCCTCCCATTTCTGTCATAGTCTTGTGGTTTAGGCCCTTTCCTCCTCCTTGTGCAAAGTGGATTACCCAACCATGCAAACCCTATTTTAACTCTTTAGTTTCTTTGTTTGCGGGAAAAGTAACCTGGGAAATGTCTGCTCCAATACAGGGGCTTTTGATGGTAAGAAATTTTATTTGATTGGAGGCCCTTGTTTCCTAGAAGGCTTCTTTGTCGAAGACCAATGGATATTTGCCTTTCTAGCTTCAAACACATAAAGGTCTGAGGCACAATGATTTGTTTTTCACTCTGGCTTCTGACACAGTACATCCAGTACTTACAGCTGGAGAGAGCTCTGAGACTATGTGGTTTTTCTAATCACACCTTGTGGCTTGGTAGATAACAGCGAAGTCTTAACCTTTGCTTTTCATATATGTCAGCTGTTCACCAGGTAACTTTCTTGCTTTCTAGTGTCTCTATCAATACAAGGATAAATATAGTACCTAACCATCTCATAAGTATTGTTTTGGAGAGTAAACTGGATCATATATATCTGAAGTACTTCATATGCCTGAAACATAGCAAAAGCTCAATAAATAGTAATCGTGTCCAAACAGTATTTTTGAAGAAGAATCTAAAAGATTATTCTAGTATTGTAGTAAAAAATATGGGCTGTTAAAACAGTTTTTCTCACAGTTTGGTTTCTGCAACTCGAGGCTATTTGGCCTCGAGCAAATTATTGAGTCTCTGTATCTGTGCCCTTGGCTATAACAATAGTAGCTATCTGACAAGGTTGGTGTGTGAGGGCTAAATAAATGAGATCAGCTGGGTGCTGGTAGCTCACACCTGTAATCCTAGCTACTCAGGAGGCTGAGAGCTGAGGGTTGCAGTTTGGAGCCAGCCAGAGCACAAAAGTCCACGTGAGAGACTAATCTCCAATTAACCACTCAAAAATTAGAAGTGGAGCTGTGGCTCAAAGTGGTAGAGTGCTAGCATTGAGCAAAAGAGCTCAGGAACAGAACCTAGGCCTGAGTTTAAGCAAAAATAAAAAATAAATAAGGTCCTGTAAAAAGCTTAGGAAACTCATTTGCCAATTAATCAATATTACTATGATTATGACTATTACTCCAAAATTGCTTACTTTCAGGCACATCAAAGACTACCTAGTTAATAGGATTAGTTAATATATTATCTGAAAGTTTTTCATGTGCAGTTTCCTTGTGAATAAGGTTAGAAACAAACAGCTAATTCATGGAGCTAACCTTCAAAAAAAACCAACTCTCAAGGAATATGCTCTACATAATCTGAGACCTCTTCATCCTGCCTAAACATGTAATAGTAAAATTATTCATCTTAGAAGATTGGCTTCAACGGTATACGATTGTAATCCTAACATTTGGAAGGTGGATTTGTTCATTAGAGGCCAACCTGGGCCTACTTAGTGAATTTCAGGTCAGCCAGACTACATAGCAAGACCCTGTCCAAAAAAAAAAAAAAAAGGAAAATTCAATCTGTATCAGAATATTACCTGCATTAGCAAATGAACGGGCCCCTGATAGTGTATATAAAGGCGACAACTATCCTGTGTGAGCTGTGTGAGCACTCTCCAGTGAACCAGTCCCATACTTGGTCTTTATAGGCCTTTGTTCTCATCTAAACTTGCTAAGTAGATGATGTTGTTTTCACTTATGAAAATGCATTTCTTGCCTCAAGAGATGGGATGCGATCCAGTGGCCAGATCCAAAGCTGGGGTCTGACTCACATCTCTAACCACATACCCAGTCCTGAGAGCAAGCCAGCACCGCTCTTGCCTTCTCAGGTCAGGGCAAGTCTTATAATTTATTTATTTTTTTACCCTGGAGCCAGAGAAAGACTTCAAGCTCTAGGATTGAAGTAATTAAGAAATTAGTTTGGAATCATTTTTATAATAAAAATTCTTGGTCAGCTTTTGAGGTACATCAATGTTGGAGAATTCCCAATGCATAATAAAGTGTGGGAAATCAAGCCAAAGTATGTATCTTTTCTTTCTGATTCCACCCCTTTTATCATTCTTCTCCACCTCTCCCAACCCTACCCCTCCATTCCATTTTCTGAATTTTGTAGGATATGCATTAAATTTTATGACTGCGTTCTCCCCCTTCCTCTCTTCATTTGTATGCCTGCTCTTGTTGGCCTTATTTATCCCGCACCTTTCAAATAACCATTTTGTTGGACTATGTTAGCCTTTTTAATGAATTGCACAGTTTGAACTCTCTCCAGAAAATATCATATTTCAATTAATACATTTGTGTACATTTGCACGCAACTTCAAAGTGGTTACTAGTACATTTATAAATTAGTTCTAGCTTCCACATATGAAAGAAAACATTTGTCTTTTGTCTCTTTGGATCTGAATTACTTCACTTAACATTTTTTTCCCGGCCCATCCCTTTTTTGGAAATGATATAGTATCATTCTTCTTAATGGATGTATATGTACACATATATGTGGTACACATATATATGTAGTGTGTATATATATATGTATAAATGGTATGTATACATATATGTGTACATATAAATATATATATGTATACATATATATGTATATATATGTATGCCATATTTTCTTGATCTATTTGTCTATTGCAGGGCATCTAGGATGTTTCTGTTCTTAGGCTATGGTAAATGGTGCTGCAATGAATATGATTGTGCTGGTGGCTTTACTATATCCTAGTTTGTAATCTTTTGGATAAATGCCCAGAGGTAAAATTATTGGATCATAGAGTGCTTCTATGTTTAGTTTTTTGAGGAATCTGCACACTGCTTTGCAGAGTGAGTGATTGAACAAGTTTATGATCCTACCAACAGTGGGAACTATCTGCACCAACATCTGTTATTGTTTTTATTATTATTGTCATAATAATAAATAATGGTTATTATTATGCAGTAACCCTTTGGTACAGAAGGTTACAATTCCATATATCAGGTTATAAGTACAATGCTTCTTATTCAGTATCACACCTTCCTTTTTTCTCCCCTATTTTCCAATTGTTCGTATTATTGATGGTCATTCTGAGTGAGATGGAATCTCAATGTTATTTGATTTGCATTTCCAGAGGTGTTGAGAATTTCTTCACATGTCTATTGGCCATTTTTACTTCTTCTGAGAAATATGCATTTAGCTTATATGCCCATTTATTTATTGGGTTGTTGATTCTTTGAGGGCTTAGTTTCTTAAGATCTTTGTATATTTTGGATATTAATCCATTGTTTGATGTATAACTGGCAAAGAAATCCCAATCTATAAGCTGTCTATTTAGCTTGTTAAAAAAGGTTTGAGCTATTTTTGGTTTAGTAGAGCTGTATTCCTCAGTGAACTGATTTATTCCCTTTGAGAGTTTGGGCCATAAGGTAGCATATGGGTGTCAGGTATCTGTTACATTCTGCTTCCTCTCTTTAATTGCTAGAACTGAACAATTACCTAAAATACTGAAGAGAGTTTGTCACCAATGACTTCCAGCAAACCATAGGTCATGCCTGTATCAAGCCAAGCCAGGAAACTGGATAGGATATCCATTATCAATGTAAAAGTGCACAGATAACCACACAGAACTAAATTAATCATATTCAGCCATATTCTTGGTTTATAGTTAAAAGAGCAAGCGAATGAAATTATCTTGGGAGAAAATGGGAAAAGGTATAAAAATATTTGGAGTTGAGAAAAATGACATATGTCAGTGATCTGGGAGGAAGGAAATTGGATATGGGGGTATGGGGTGATGGAGGTGGTGAGAAGGAATTTTAAAAGGGAAGAAGGAAGATAGCAGCCCAAGATTAAGCTGCAAATGAGCAGGTCTTGGAAAACAAGACTTTATAATAGAGTAGTTTCTCATTGCATTTTGACTCCAAATGTCTTTCCTGGTTGGGTAGTTTTTTTTTCTTTTTTGTCCATTGATGACTCTAGTTTACAGAAGCAGTCTTTCCTGGGAGCTCTCTTGGCATGAAGAAGCTCTCTTCTGTTGGATGTCTATGTACACCCAGGCACTGAGTCCTCTTCCAGAACACTAATTCTCTAATCCAGAGGAGGCTCCCATGGCTGTGAGCTCTGTGAGTCAGGAGCTCTGTCTCCCCTGTTCACTGCTGGATCCCCGATGCAGTGCTTGCTTCACACCTCATTGTTTTTGTGGCTTCTAAGATGTGTTCCTCAGCCCAACATTTTACAACTCAGAAATGGGAGTCACATTATAATTGATGACCTGTCATCATTTAATTGTCAGTGCTGTCTCCCTAGTGCTATTAAAATAATGGCATCTTAACAACCAGTGGTGATATAGGTTCAATGAACTGTGGAGGTAGGTGGTAGGTGCTCAAGGGTTATTTGTTAAATGACTGCATGCAATAACCTAGCTCCCAGGTTTTAGTCTAGCTAAAAAGGAAATGTTTAAAACTTGGTTCTGAGCACAATGGTGCACTCCTGAATTCCAGCACCTGGGTGGTCAATCTGGGCTACATCATGAGTTCAAGGCCAGCCTGGACTATATACAAGACCCTGTCTCAAAAGAACTCCCCCTCAAAAAAAAAAGTTGGTTCTGGACTGTATAGCTGCTGGTGGTGCTGCTGCTGTAGAGCTGGGAGTTAGCCTTTGTGGTTACCTTGGCTGAGTGTTTTACTGCTGTACAGTTTACCATCATTGGAGCTAATACATGACTTCTCTCCTTCCTCCTCTGTCTCTGTCTGTGTCTCTGTCTCTCTCTGTCTCACCATATCTCTGTCTCTCTCTCTCTCTCTCTGTCTCTCTCCCTCTTAGGGGGGGCGGAGCAGTATTGGGATTTGAACCCAAGGCTTTACACTTAGTAGGCAGGCACTCTGCCACATGAGCCATGCTTTCAACACTCTCGGCTAGAGCCAAACTATGTCTTATGTGTAGCTTGGATTACAGCTGTGAGCCACTGTATCTGGCTATGTTCATTTTTGTAAGTGAAATGCTGAGCCAATTAAGAGAGACCTTATCTAAGCTGGGCTTGAAATAAATCATACTTTTACCTTGCTTAGCTAGAAAATTGCTAGTGTTATACTATGAGTTGCATACCACTCTATGTTTCTTTTGGAAATTCACAAATTTACATTGGAAGAGGGGCAATGATCTCTGTCTCTCTCAAAAGAAAATTATGTAGGATGCATTAGATAACATAATTTTATAAATTAGGTGCCCTTGTCTCTCCTCATCATAACCATTACCAACTTCTCTTGGAGAAGGTCCCAATCTACAGAAAAGACAAACTATCTTTAAGTGTATTTCCTATACTAGACAATTTTATAATATACACTTAGGATATCTGGTTGTACTGTACGTAAAATTATACTTCAAACTTAAAACAATTGTTTTTCATTTGTCTATACTAACTACATAAAGCAAAGGGTATCACTGTCGTGTTTCTTTACATTCATAATGTACTTTGATCATATTCACCCCCTCTATTGCTCTTTCTTATCTCCCCTGCCTAGTGCCCACATTTTTTAACTTCATTACAGATTATAATTCAAAATTAGCTGTGTGAAATACTCAAGTATTTATTTGTAACATTTTTAAGTGGCTGTTTCTGAGTTGGGAAGAAAGCATTATTTAAATGTTGAGTGAACCAGGTGTCAGTGGCTCATACCTGTAATCCTAACTACTCAGGAGTCTGAGATCTGAGGATCATGATTCAAAGCCAGTCCAGCCAGAAAAGTCCCAGTGAGACTTTTATCTCCAATTAACCACTCAGAAACCACAAGTGTAGTTGTGGTTCAAAGTGGTAGAGTGCTAGCCTTGAGCAGAAGAGCTAGGGGACAAAGCCCAGGCCTTGAGTTTAAGCCCAACACAGACAAAAAAGGAAAAAGGTTGAACATAGGCCAGGAGAAGGCTAAAATAAATGAAATATTCAGGGGGTTCTTGATTTATAGCCATTTCGACCTGTGGTAATTTCTAATTTCCAGTTGTCTGACAAATGTGTGAAGACCTTCACAAGAAACTAAATACTATTTTTAGATTAGAGAGGTATTTATATATTTACTATAGTTTGAATTTTGACTATGTATAACATTACTGCATAGATATAAACCACAATACAAGAAGTGAAATTTATATATACCATGTAGAAATGTGGATATGTATATAAAGGAAATGAAAATAAACTAAGGCATTACTCAAGTATTTATGACACTGTGGCATTTAACTCATCTCAAACATTTGTTTAATATTTTTCTCTTTTAATTTGACATTCACATATGAATATATAAAAATAAATAGCATGGAAAAGTCAGGTTGCAGTGAAATTTTTATTTTCATTTTCCCTTAGTCTTCATGCATTTCGATTTTTAAACAGTGTCTGACTGTCATCAAATCAGCCAAGTTGAAAATTGAGCTGCATCAATGGAAACAGCCGGTCTTGATAATTCAAACCCAAAATACCTTTTCTCAAGGGATATAGTCTCCTGGTTTATTTGCTCTGAATAGTTTCTTATATCGCTAATTTATTCTTTTGTATACACAGCATAAAAACCATGTCTATAATGCAATGCAATGCCTGTTAAGATTTAAAACCTTTTAAAAATCTGGGTATTTAGTGTCACAGACACATCCCAGAAATGGAATTAACATAAGAATAGGTAGTAGTAGTAGTAGTAGTAGTAGTAGTAGTAGAGTGTGTGTGTGTGTGTGTGTGTGTGTGTGAATTTTAAAGGTATTTGTCTTTCAATCAATATGCATTTATGAGGGGGGGCCTATTACCACCCCACTGTAGGATTTAAAACCCTTTACAATGCTAAGTATAAAATATGGATTCTTCTCATAAAGAGTTTACAAACAAAGTCGTCTTCTATGAAAAATGGATTCCATTGTGCAGTGAAGTACCAGACAGGACAGTATGGTGATTAGAAAATAAAAATGCATACTAAAATATGTCTGTGTGTAATGAAAAAGTAAAGGGCAATGTAAAGGGGGTGAAATGATGGGCTGGAGTTATCAAGAACAGGTCCTCTGGGGAGATGAGACTAGACTGGTCCTGGAGGCTAGATGGCTATGGAAGGGCATGCCAGAGAAAACTGGCATGGAAGGATGGTTAGGGATGAGAGCATCATGAGCAGGTGGGGAAGGGGAAGAGATGCCTGGGCTCTTGTCTTTCTGAATAGGGAGAACAGAATTAACTCAGTGGATGGTGTTCAGATGGTTAAAAAACAGTGAGCACACACAGCTTATTTTACATTTGGTGTTTTAGGGTATAGAGATCTGAAGTACATACACCAGCCAGGAAGTACTATTACGAAAGATGTGTTTTTTCCAGATGGGAGGAGAGGACAAGGAATGTTCTAGAAGCTGGTTAGAGCAGTTCAGGCACACTGGATGAGGATAAAGACCTCTCACAGATGGAAAGTCAAGAAAGAGACTGCAAATGACTGTCCAAAAATATTGGTTATCAAGTTCTTATGACCATCTTAATATAAATAACTGCAAAGATTTCATCTCAAGCCAATTTTGTTGTAAATTTAGAATTTGAATAACAGTCTTAATGAAGTCACTAGTTGTATGCAGTTTAAAAATATTTGTGATCTAGAATGATTCAGGGAGCACTGTGATTTAAACTGTAAAAATACAAGCTAGGAAAAACAGGTTCCTAAATTTGGATCAATTAAAGAGGATAGGATCTCCATCAACAGGAAAGCAACAACTCCTTCCCCTGGAAATTGCACAGAGACCTTGTAGTGCTCACACGGAGAAACATGCAAATGGGGTTCACTTTGGGGTTGTGGGTTTATTGGCTTTGTGCCCTGGGAAAGGTCAGTTTCTATACGCCACTTAGGGTTACTGTAAAAGTTAAAAAGATAATACGTATAGCCAGGTATAGTGACACACACTTGTAATCCTAGTACCCAAGAGGGTGAAACAGAATTATGAGTTCAAGATCAGCCTGGGCTACATGTCTTAAACAAACTTAAAAAAGAGATGACACATATTTCATATAGAGTAAGAACTCAGTAGAAGGAGGTAAATCCCTCTTATATACCTCTTTTAAACTTTTAAGAGAAGGAAAGAAATACTAACAAAATTCACATGAAAAGTTCCCCCTCTTTTTGTCTTTTATTCTGTGGGATATGAACCCATCCCCCTGTGCTTAGTCCTCTGTCACTCTATCACTTGAGGTAGATCCCAGCCCTTTTTTGCTTTAGTTACTTTTGTGTGTGTGTGTGCTGGTAGTGGGTTTGAACTCAGGGTCTGAGCACTGTCTCTTATTTTTTTCACACAAGGCTGGTGTTTTGCCACTTGAGCCACAGTTCTACTTCCAGATTTTTGCTAGGTTAGTTAGAGATAAGAGACTCCTAGACTTTCCAGCCCTGGATGGTTTTGAACTGTTATCCTCAGATCTCAGTCTCCTGAGTAGCCTGGCCACTCTCGTTACTTTTTAGATAGTATCTCAAGTTTTTGCCTAGGGCCAGTCTCAAATCACTATCCTCCTACCTACAGCCCCCTGTGTAGCTGGGATCACTTATGTTCACCACCATACCCAGCTTATTTGTTGAGATGAGATCTTAGTAACATTTTGCTCTGGCTGTCCTTAAACCTCAAACCTGTTCATCTCTGCCTCCTGAGTAGCTGGTAGTATGGATATGAGCTACCATGCCCAGCCAGTACTTAGAATTCTTGGTTAAAAAAAAAAATCCTAATTACCGGGTGCTGGTGGCTCACGCCTGTAACTCTAGCTACTCAGGAGCTGAGATCTGAGGATCACAGTTCAAAGCCAGTCTGGGCAGGAAAGTCCGTGAGACTCTTATCTCCAATTAACCACCAGAAAATGGGGTGTGGCTCTGTGGGTCAAGTGGTAGAGTGCTAGCCTTGAGCTGAAGAGCTGAGGGACAGCTCCCAGGCTCCATGACTGACCCCCCCCAAAAAAAATTCACAAGAGAATGCCATGATAATTAACTTCTGATTACATGGATTTATTTTACTCTTTACCCTTAAACATGTTCAGGACTCTGAATGGAGAATTAGTATTCATCCAATAACCTACCTAAGCATTTCAAGGCCTTCATCAAAAGAAAAACATTTTATTTAGTTGACTGGCTTTACTATGGTAGAATATTATACTAAATTATTAGCCTATATTATTTTAATTTTAAAAACTCACAAAAAAGCCGGGTGCCAGTAATCCTAGCTACTCAGGAGGCTGAGATCTGAGGATCACTGTTGAAAGCCAGCTGGGCTGGAAAGTCCATGAAACTCTTATCTCCAATAAACCCCAGAAAACCAGAAGTGGTGCTGTGGTTCAAGTGGTAGAGCGCTTGCCTTGAGCTAAAGAGCTGAGGGACAGCACACAGGCCCAGAATTTGAGCCCCAACCAAAAAACACAAAAAAGGGTTTACTAGTCAATCCACCAAATTAAATTTCTCATGATACTACACTCACAGATTATTCTTAATTACCTACTTGAAATTCCATTTTTCCTTTTTTTAAAATTTTATTTTATTGAAAGGGATGTCCGAAAGGGCTTCAGTTACATAAGTAAGATCATGAGTACATTTCTTGTGAAACCCTCATTTCTCCCACTTTCCCTCTCCCCTGACTCCCCTCCAAGTTATAAAGCTCATTTCCAACATAGTGTCTTGTGAGTATCATTATACTGTTACATTGGTTCACCTTTTGTCTTTTGTCTCACCTTTTTGTTATTATCCTTCCTTTCCCCAAATCAGATAAAAATATATACAAGACACAGGGTACCAAAATAAAAAACAGTGATAACGGGATAAAGGGATAAACCAATGCGTGGGGGGGGGGCGGCACGCAAATGAAAAAAGAAATAACTTCCCAAATACATTAAAAAAACAAAAACAACAACATAAAAAACAACCTCTTTTTCCCTATGTTGGAGTTAATTATGATTAGAATAATTTTATATGGTCACATGTTCATAGCTATTGAGCTATTATGATCCTCTGCTAGGACTATCATAGACTTATATTAATTATTACAAATGAGGAGCCTATGTTTCTTTGGGTCTGATTTGGAAAAAAAATCATATTAAGTGAAGTAAGCCAGACCCAAAGAAATATAAGCTCCATTTTTCTTTTAAAAGTGAACACAATCATCTACTTTTTGGCCTATCTTCTTTGTTTATATGTTGATAACTTTTAAAAGATATCATTGGGCTCCTGATTATTGATTTGATAAGAATTAGTTTTCCTGTGGTGTCTCTAGAATATATTTGGGACTTGATTATAGTCATAAAAATAAAAACAAAGAAACAGAAATCCAAAATAAGGTGAGCAAAGTGTCATTTAGTGAACCTGTAAAAACTGAAGAGCATCTCCATTGATTAGAATTGCTCTTTAACATAGTTTGTCTGTTCATGCACAGATTATCAAGGTCCTGTTTAATATGAAAATGAACTGCCAGACAATGTAGTGCCTTTAGTGACAAGAAAACATGCAAACTGAACATGAGACCTAATGTTTTTCCTCTGCCCTGGTTTTTTTCTTTCTGATCATAATATACCTATTTAGCCTAATTTAGTTTTAGCTTTAGCTATATTTTCTAGAATTACACGAAAAGGACCAGACTTTGTTTCTCAGCAGGAGTTAGAATGTATATAAAATATTGTTTTCTCCTCCTTACAGGAATGGTAAGAGTCACGCACCTCTCTCTTCTGTGTCAGGTTGGGGTTGTGGTATGGATTTCTCTCATGAGGTCCACGATGTGACTGGTACAGGGACTAGCAGCTTACAGCCCTGCATCTGGTAGATTGGCTGGTCCTTCATCAAAGTGTGAGCCTGACAAACCATGAAACTACAAGGATTACTTTTTTAGATTGCAAAATAAATCCTACTAAATTATGTGTAGGTTTTAGAATACAGGGTTCTTTTATTGTTGTTGTTGTTGTTGTTGTTTTAGTGTGTGGTTGAATCTACCATTCAAAGAGAAATGAACAAAATTCATGGCTTTAGATTTTAAGAGAGCAGTGAGAGGAGTATTAAGGGTGATGGTGGTTGGTGCTGAGGCCCAGGCTTGGAAATCAGTTCTGCATGCTCAGCTGCCATCAGAGCCCTTCCCTTAGCTTATCCTGGCCACTTATTCTCCACTGCTTCCTTAAGTTAAATAGATTCTGCAAGTTCCCACAATATCATGCTCTTGATGGAGTCCGTGGCATTGATTCCTTCTGTCGTTCAGTCAGCAAGCTTTTCTTGAAAGTGTATTGTGCAAAACTCAAGATTATCTTGAAGAGATACAGAACAGACTAGATTTCTGACTGACTCCCTGTGGTCCCCCACCCCAGTTTTTATAAAATCACTATACGTTTACCTTATAATATGAAACTATATAGTTATATCATTGAACTGTGTATGTGCAGAAAAGCCTCTTGATACAGGCTTTGATGCTCAAGAAATACTAAATGAACAAATGAACAGGCCATACTGGTATGGCAAGTCTCCACCCTGGGCTCAGACTGCAAGGTCTCGCCAGTGTCTAAAGAGTATGAGGAATGTCTGGAATGAGGCTCAGTTGGCTGAGTTGAGTTCCTCTCTGACATTTCTGAGTCTTGGCTCTTGGGCTCAGGGAACTATCTGTGGCCTTACCCCTAAACTAAGACACACCTAAGAATCTCCCCACAACCAACAGTGCAGGTTGTTTTCTGAAACAAATAGGGACTAGGAAAAAACTGTACTCAATTGTCTGTATTCTTTTATGTTGTGTTGGAGAAGGAGGGTCCTGAGGTTTGAATTCGGAGCCTGAGCACTGCCTCCAGCATTTTTTGCTCAAGGCTAATGCTCTACCACTTGAACCACAGCTCCATTTTCAGCTTTTTTTTTTTTTTTTGGTAGCTAATTGAAGAGTCTCACAGACTTTTCTACCTAGGTTAAATTTGAACCACAAGTCTTATATCCTATAGCTAGGATTACAGGTGTGAACCACTAGTTCCTGGCTCCTGTATCCATTTTTATATTGGATGTAACTGCTAGAAAAAGTATCAAATGTAGTACTCAAGGCATTAGATTAAAAAATAAGCATTAACAATGTTACCCATTTAGATTAAGATTTTATTTTTATTTTTTTGCCGGTCCTGGGCTTTGAACTCTTGTGCCTAGGCGCTTTCCCTGAACTACTCTAGCTTAAGGCTAGTGTTACCAATTGAGCCACAGCTCCACTTCTGGCTTATCCTGTGATTAATTGGAGATAAGAGTCTCATGGACTTTCCTGCCCTGGGCTTTGAACTGCGATCTTCAGATCTCAGCCTCCTGAGTAGCTAGGATTTCAGGCATGAGCCACTGGTGACCAATTTAGGTTAAGATTTTAAATGACAGAATTACTTTGGAAATATTTCTACATTCCTATGTTGCAGGGACACAATTATTCCGGTGTTCTAGAATGTCAAGCAGATCATCCAGAACCCCTCCTCCTCTCCCTCACCCCATCATGATTTTCACCAAGTTTATTAGTGAGTCCAAGATATAGTTTTCTCTGGAACTCTCATTCTGCTAAATTGGCCCAGCAGAATTATCATTAGAGAATTATCATACTTCTTTTTGAAACAGATCTATGCAAAATCTTGAATTTTATTACAGGATTTAATACCAATGATTACTTAAAAATTTAATGAATTTCACTGCTGACTTAA
This sequence comes from Dipodomys ordii, assembly GCF_000151885.1. Lineage (NCBI taxonomy): Eukaryota > Metazoa > Chordata > Mammalia > Rodentia > Heteromyidae > Dipodomys > Dipodomys ordii. The sequence continues at coordinate 2,727,536 of NW_012267278.1, read as the reverse complement.
TTGCTTTTGAGTAGTTCCACTTAACTTATTAAAGAGAAGCAAGGACATATTCATTTAATGAGCAGCAGAAGTCTTGCCCTCACATCTGCCTACATTCTCTTTTCAATTAATCAATTATAGTTCAGTGGTATGTAATTACACATTAAGAAAGTTATTGGATAGCTCAGCACGCCTGTCCTAGGAGGCTCATGAATACACTAATATAACACACCTGTAATGACCTCTGCTCCAATCTGCAAATTACACTCATTTCTCTCTTTCTCTCTTTCTCTTATTATGTCTCCTAAATTAAGATGAGAGCAATTGCCATTAACTTTCTGAGTCACATTTAGTCAGTGTGGTACAGAGAGAAGAAGGGAAAAGGAAAGCTAGAAAGAAGAGGAAAGTGAAATGAGGAAGCTTTATCTACATTTACCAGCCATCTGCCTTTGAAATTAACTTCCTGAGACTGGGTCCTGCTTGGAGAGCTATTGCACTCTATTGGGGAGGAGCATGGGTCGCCCATGAGAGCTGTGTCTACTGAATCATACCAAATACTTGAGAAAACCAGGCCAGCATTATTGGAACACAAATGGTGACTTGCCTCTCAGCTTCCTTCAATCTCCTGATGAGAGAAACAGGAAAACCTTTTGAAATCACATTCGGGAAAATTTGCTTGGCTTGTTTCAAATCAAACCAAAGTCTGGAACTGATCCCCATGCAGGAGCACTAAGCCTCTGCATAGCAACTAAGCCATGTTAAAAAAAAAAAAGAAGAAGAAGAAGAAGAAGAAGAAGAAAGAAGAAAGGAAGGAAGGAAGGAAGAAGAAGAAGAAGAAGAAGAAGAAGAAGAAGAAGAAGAAGAAGAAAAGAAAGAAAAGAAAAGAAAAGAAAAACTCTCCAAAAATGCAACACAAAGGGCAAATTTTTCTACATTAACAATATGAAGACTCTGGTTATGCAAAAGGGTCTATTTCAGTTATGTTCTGATTATGCTAACCCAGTAAAACCCGCAGAGAACCTCTTAATCCAAATCATACAGTCAGAGACATTCTAAATGCCTAAGCCAACCAAGTGACTTTACGCAAACTGCTCTGTTAAAACAAGCTTTTGATGTCTGCACAGCTCAAAATCAAGAAGCAATCTGTTGACATTTTCGGCAAATGCTATCTTAGTGTGAGACAGAGGCAGCAGCAGCTTCCTTAGAATATTCTTCAGTGCAAAGGGGTCCTCCTCCCCTTCCCACCCTTCTCCCCCACAAGTAAGCCCCCTACTTCCAGTCCATTGTCCAGTCAGTAAGGTGCTGGCAAGGTCAAATCCACTGTGATTAAGGGCTGTCCATCAGAATAAAAGGTGGGAGACATTGATACTCAGCTAGCAGATGCTCATGAACATGCAAATGAATGTGGTGAGTCCTTTTGGTAGGGACGGATTTGCTTTGTTGATGTTTAAAATTCTACAGCCAATTTTGAGCATTTTGTCCTCTGTTTTCCAGCATACAGCCACTAGCCATCCATGCCTGCTCCCCCCCTCATTTGGGCAGAGTTTGCCTCCCAGTGAGTCTTCTGGAGATGCCCAGGACCCACTGGCCCTGAACAGAGGATGTGTGTCATGGACAGAGGCACCCCGTGTACTTTTAGGGTGTGGCCTTTCCTGGCACTCCTGGTCTGTCAGGACAAATGTCTCTGCCCAAGGGGCTGTCTTCTTGTGTGGGCTCCATTTGTGGCATCTCATAGGCCTCCATGGGGCTGAATTGTAAATAGTGGCCGCCACATAAAACATGCCATCTGTACCCCTGTGGGTAGTAGGATGGAACACAAAAAAAGATTTATTCCAGGAATATGAACTGATGTTTACAGACATGCCAGGACTGGCTTTTAAAACACAGTGGAAAACTGTCTCAAAAGCAGTTTAAGTACCAAGTAATAGAAAACTTAAAAAAAAAAAAAAAGGTGGGGGAGGGGCTGTAGTGACACAAACCAAGCCTGTATGCTTGGAGAGGTGCATCAAGCTAGTGTGTCACACCCAGCTCCTTTGTGCAGAGATTCAAGAGATTGAGACCTTGAGAGTTTCTGGAAAAGCAAGGTAGATGATGTTTAGGGTTCTCTATTCTTAGGTTCCTGATTTCCCCAACCTCTCTTTAAGAAGCCAGAGGGGAAGGAGATCGATTTGGGTTGAGCACATGAGATAGTATTGGGAACATTTTGCTTTATTTTCTGGGCTGGGATGTAATGGGGGTGTATTTGGGGGATCCCCTGTTAGGAGCATTATACCCATAGCAGACACAGATGGGTTAGCTACAGAGTGATGACCACATGTCCAAAAATTTGTATAACCTTCCCAATTGTTTTCATAAATCCGTGGTCCTCAAATGGATTCAAAGCAGCCTGCCATTCGGAAACTGGGTCAGTCTTTTGAGGACACCATGAATTATTGACATTTTTAATCCTTATTGTGTGAACTGGTAGTCATTTTTGCCATCTATAGTGCACAAAAAATATAAAGTCATAAACTAAAACCAACAGGTCCACAAATAAATAGTCAAGCTGTCTGAGCAGAATTGACTAGTGCTCTATCAGTATTCCTTTGCTGCTTGTTCGTTGGTTTTGTCATCCCAGAGTGCCTGTTAACAGATAGTACAGCCTCTCTGTGTGAGACAAGTCCTTTTACTGTGGAATTCGGGTAATTCTGTTTTGTGTGCTGAAGCTACTGTCCTGTGGTGTAATTTTATTTCACTGTTCATATCATACTAGAAACAGCCACTGCCTTTATGGATGGGGGTCTCATTTGAGGACAATAGAGTCTGATATCTCTAAGCTCAACTCAGTTACTTTACCCCCACTACACTTTTGCTCCTCTTGTCATCTGCCTACCCTCCTTGCCTTTGGAACTAAAAGGGATGGGGATAGGGAATAGACAGGCTCTTTTAACCTGTATTACAGCATGCCTGTGAGGGCGCCCCCTAGAGCTGTGTGGTAAAATGACATGTTCCAACTTGGCCCTGTAAGGTGTCTGGACCCAGGCCCGCAAATTGTGCCAGCACTTTGGAGCCTGTGAGTTTGATATTTTAGATCTCTAAGCCAGACCCTGGCATGTGTGCAAGTCCTCACGTGTGTGTGCATGTGCATGCAGCAACTTTTGCTGAAGGTTCAAGTTAGTGGAAAGCTTTTATATCATGGCACTGTGAAAAACTTACAAATTAAACATGACATTCCAGTTCCTAAAATTTCTTTGGCCACCTGGACCCAGGAATTTCTCCTTAGTTACATTTCCCTGAAGGACCCAGCCCCTCTCAGCTTCTTCTGAACCCTCTCTCTTCTCCCACTCCCTCTTCCTTCCTCTCTTCATGCTCATTCTTCTTGCTCAAACTTCCCTTAACTTCTTAGCCATACCAACCAGCCATCAGCCAGATAGCCTGTGCTTTCTGTAGTCTCTGCGTGCATGTCCTTTTTTGTTCTCATATATCCTATGTGACATTATTTCCTTTCTAATGTGTTGATGGGAATAGAGCAAGTCAAAATAGAGCTGACATGTTTGTCAGAGTGTTAAAGACCAGACAGCCTGGGTTGCAGACCTATGTTGGAGCAGCAGGGCAGAACTGGGTGCCCAACAGGTGGTGGAGTGTATGGATCACTGCCACTGGCTTGACTAACTGCTCTGCCCTACCAAGAGATTGTCCACCATAGTTCAGTGTCAAAGGCTCCAGGGGAAAAATACAAAGAAGAAACACATTTACACAAAATCAGAGCATTAGGACTTCTCTCAGTGGTCTGGGAGAGAAAACAAGTGGTTTGATTGCAGTAACATGTTCAGCTGGTCCAGCTTATAAACAGGGTGTCCTCAGATGCTGAGTTTTAGAGCCACTAGCCTCAATCTTTGAGAAGGTCCCAGCAAGTAGAAAGTTTAGCATCTTGGTGTGGCTCTTAGACTGTCTGATTCAAGTAAACAGATCATTCTTCCAGACCCTGTAGTCTATGGGCTGGTATTACAACCTCATACTGTCTTTTTGAGTAACCCCTCAGTGCTCAAAATGTGGTTTGCCCACCCACAGCATGGACACTGCCTGAGCCTTTGCTAGGAATGCAGAATCTTGAGCCCTACCCTCTCTCCTGAGGCAGTACTGCATACAACAAGCTCCCTTGGGTGTTTGTGGGTGCACTGAAGTTTGAGAAACTCTGGGCAAGGGTATGATGATTGATACTTATCCTGTACTTTGGGACAGCTTCACTGGGCTCTGTCACTGTGGAGTATACACACACAAACACAAATGAGCATGAATTTGGGAAGGGTAGCCAGGGACTGTCCAACACCTTTGTCTCATGACTTCACAGCAACCACCTGTAGGGGTGCCCAGCTTGGAGCTTGTCACCACCTTGCATGTACACTGAACATTCTCCATGTGGCAGATCTGAGGCCTTGGCTCTTATATATTCTGGGAAAAAAGTCTCTTTGTCTACACTGAGAAAGGGAGCTAGGAAGAAGGTATATGTGGCAAGGCATTTAAGCTGGTGAGCATTTGACCTTAAGCCCAGTCCCAGGGATGTGTTCTGAGTGATGATACTGATATGGCTCCTGTACATTTTCCAGGACACCTGGTTTTAAATGCTGTCACTATAAATCATCAGGATGACTTGGGTGCCAGACCACTTCCTGGTCTGCTTTACATATCCCACCTGCAACAGAACACACATTGTCTGATAATGTATCTTGATTCTTTTCAAGCAATTGGTGACAATTTGTTGCACAACAGGAAGTGGACAGTAACTTAAAGGATCATGTCTATGGCCACCTGGAATTTCTGGGACTGGCCCAACATGAAATATTCTGGTCTGTTATCATTTAGCCCCCTGGGAACACTGGTGTAGTTCCAGCTGGCCCCTCTGGCTTTGCTGTTGATGTCGAATGCTGGCATTGTTGCAGAAAAAAATTAAGTTTAATGAATGTAATTTTTCCCATTTAAGAGTTTCCTACTTTTTTCCCTTACACATTTGGCATTTGGCACCTATTGTAGTAAGCATATGCTACCACTTGGGAATCTGAACGTGCTTTAGAACAAAAATCAGTTCTGCTGAGCTCAGAAAGCTGAGTATGTGTAGTTCACTAGACTTCTGTGTGCATGCGGGCAGTATGTGGCCTGAGGTTTTCTGGATTCGGCATATGAAATGTCATCAGCATAATCCTGTTTTCTGGGCATAACATTGTTTTTAGTTTAAACGATAGACTATTCGCATTTCATATCAGTACTCCACAAGGTTGCCTAGAGAACTTTATCCCTGATCAGGTGTGAGACTTTGTATGTCAACCCAAGGTCTTAACAAGACCTCTTTATATGGCTTTGGAGAGAGGTAGATCAATTTATATTCACGAATATACTATGATTTGAGGGATACTCAGCCCAAGAGATGAGTTATCCACTTGTGAAATTCCACTATTAGATGTCACTATCTTTTATTTTAAATACAAAGGGAAAAATCTGTACGAGGATGAACCTTTTGAGTTCCCTTGGCCTGTGAGTAGGGCTCTGCGAGGAAGGACAGATAATCAAGGGGAAGATAGACTGAGGAAGGAGATGTGGGACCCACAGCTTACATCTACATCATGGTTTTATTCAGCAATGCATTTGCCTCTCCCTCATTTATTCAGGAGAATAAAATGTTGTCAGTGATTTGGTTGAAATTCCTTGTGCTTGTCGCTTCCTTTCATCTCAGGGATTCCTAAATGGTAACATATGGACTGGAGCATGGTGACAAGAAAAAAAAAAAGATGCTATGTCTACTTTGTGTGGAGATGTGAGGCCTCAAAATGTCCTTGGAAAAGCTTTATCTTTTTCTTCTGTTAACATGTCTTCCCTAGCTCTGTGTCATTACAATGGTTTTTTTTCTTTTTGTTTTTTTCTAATGACAGTGATAATAAATTGTAATTTCAGAATTAGGTTTAAGCAAAAATATTTCAAGGGACTGGTTTAGGAAATAAAACAACATAGCAGCAGTACTTGAGCTTTTGCTACCTATGGAATCTAAAGACAGTCAAACACAGTGCCCAGAGATGCCCCCAAAATGGGGCATCTCTCAAAAAGGAAAGTTTTGATTATGTTTCCCAAGTTCCCACCTGATCTGACATACAAGGTGTTCAGGTGATAAGCCAAGACTCAAACCCTGTGCTTGAGACACGTAGGACATTCATGAGACAGCAATTACAGTGACCTGTACTTTGAGCAAAGGATAAAAGGTGGGAAGAGAGGTCCCGAGGAAGATGAGCTCACGTGGGATTCAAGACTGACAATCAGTGGGTCTATATTAGATTTGGCATCAAGAAACTCCGCAGCCTGATGCAGAAACAAGTGACATTCAAAGAAAAGCCTGGGGAGTATCATTCATTAGCTGCTGCTTTTCTAGGTATTCATACCCTTTCTTCTCTGTTGCTGTCTCAGCGTGTGACACTGAGCTCAGAGTGTGTCTCTTAGAACTGTAATCTTAGCAGTTTTTTTTTAATCACATGCTCCAACAGAAAAATATAAGTTTGAGCACACGTGTACATGTGTGTACATATACAGCAGTTCTAATACCTTAAGGCACATTATGAATTCTCACACAAAGAGAAATGATTAACAATAAATAAGCATTCTACTAAGCTCTTCCCTTACATCAGTGGCTATCTTTGCACCCATTGTGCTACTTCATCACTTCTTAAAGACTACCACTTCAGAGAGGTGTGTGTGGGCTGTTGTGAGGGACATCTCAACATCTAACATCTCTTACAAACAAAGAAGCCTGGGTGGTCTTGCAGCCTTGTACCATTAGGCAAAAGGAATCCCGGGGACAAAGAGAACAGAGCATCTGGGAAGGCCTGGGGGTAAGGGAAGTTCTATTCCCCCAAGACTGTCTCTGGCCCCAGGGAAGAACTAAACTGGGAAGGAATTGCTAAGTTAGAACTGGGCAATGGAGTCAAGACTTGAGTTCATTTTCTGTCACCATGATGAAAGACCTAAGATAATTAGCTTATAAAGAGAAAAGTTGGAGTGTGGTAGAAGAAAACTCCTCACATCATTAGTCAGGAATGGAAGGGAATGGAAGAAGAAGAGGTGGGGGAATCCCACAATCTCCTTCAAAGGCACACCCCCATTGACCAAAAGATCTCTCATTAGTCTTCACCTCTTGAAGGTCCCATCTCCTCTCATAGCACCATCTTGGGACCAAGCCTTTAAACAAGGTCACTGAGAGACATTTACCCCAGCCATTGCAGCTCCCCACATATCCTCTGCTCCAGTCATGTAGCACTCTATAATTCAGTCTTAATAAGTCTCAATTTCATGAGTACAGCCTCCCACACATACCATAAATACAAATTTCCAGTTATCATAGGCCAAATTGGGGTCCAAATGGAACTCACATCATTGGAACTTCATTTTATGTTTTGGGGGGAGGTAGTTTGTACCAATGTTGGAGTTTGAGCTCTACCTGGGCACTGTCCTTGAGCTTTTATTTTGCTCAAGGCTATCACTCTACCACTTGAGACACATGTCCACATCTGGCTTTTTGGCAGTTAATGGGAGATAAGAGTCTCATTGGCTGGCTTCTTACCCCGGCTGGCTTTGAACTACAATCCTCAGATCTCAGCCTCTTGAGTAGCTAGGATTACAGGCGTGAGCCACCAGAACCTGGCTGGAAGTCAGGTATAGCCACTTCTTGGTCACATCTCCTCCTCCAGTTGAAGGCTGCCTGTCCTGCCATGTAGGTTTCATACTCCATGGAAACGATGAGAAGACAACACTTTAGGAAACCTTCTCCAGCAAGCACCTGTCAAGTGTCAGGCCCTCAGGGGGAGAGGAGAGCAGCTGAGGAATGAGACAGATTTAATTTTCCTTCCTGAAATGCTTATTTGGTTCAGAGCTGTCTCATATCTTCCTGTACTGGCTGCAGAGCTGTTCTCTCTTTCGATTGTGGGACCTTCTGGGTTGTTTCCTGTAAAAGATCTGATGACCAGATCCCTTCTTAACTCCTAAAAGACTGCCCACAGAGCCGTGGAGTGAGACAACAGTGCTTGGGGGGATGAGGGGAAACATTCTCTTAGGAATCCCTGGTTAGTGCCACATGGTCGGCATGAGGCAGCCTCATCCCCTGACTCCTCAGGGGATGAGGGCAAAGGGCTAAGGAAAAACAGGCTTTTCAAATGGTTCTCTGTATTGGGATATGTTTGTAGCATTTAAGGCACTCAGTTCTTATGGCAAACATGATTGTCTGGATAGTTCTGAACATACCTAAAGCAATATTGTCATTTGTTACAATCCCATCTGATTATTTCCCTCCTATCTCCCCCTCCTCTTTTCCCTCTCCCCTCTCCCTTGCCCTTTCCCTCCTCAGACCTTTGTTCCCTCCCTACTTCCCAGGAGCACAAGCACACACACACACACACACACACACACACACACACACACACCACTGTACTATACTCTGTGGGCAGGAGAGAGAGAATTTTTAAAAAGCAATTGCATCCTTGCTTTGAGAAGAGTTGAACATTTGCTCCACTGGTAATTTTTAAATAAAGGCATCATTACCGTGGTTACCATTTGTAGTGTGTGAATTTAATACCTGGAAAACAAAATGACTCTGGCACACTGGAGGAAGTGGCTGTCTGCTTACAGGTGCTGCCTGGAGAGTCCCAGCCCAGGGGCCTATCCTCCATCCTTACTTTCCAACCTGCCCAGCCAGTCCTTTAACTTTTAAAGGTCAAATGATTCTGCCCCCGTGGCTGCCTAGTTCTCTCTGCACTAAAGACTTAAGAGGCGAGGCTGTGATAACAACTGAGAATCCACGTGAAGCTTTGTGGGACCATGCGAGTCTGGGGTGTTTATTATTGCTCTGAATGGCATTTTCCTGGAGAGGGGCAGAAGGAGGGGGCCCTGGAAAGCTGAAGAACAGTAATCTTCAGGAAAGAAAGAAAAAGGCCTGCAAAAGCAACAAAAAACTTCCTGCAGATGTGGAATTTAAAGGAATTTAGAAAAAGCAAGCCTATTTTTAGTAGGAGTAAGAGTGCAAACTGTGATAGACGCCACAGGCTGCTGTCACTAGCATTTGACTATAAGCAATGTTTTTATATTTGAACATGACAGCCCTGCACATTTGGGCGGGGGGGGGGGAAACCCATGCTATCTGCTTGCTGAGTAAAAGCTATCACCTTCCCCCAGCCTGGTGGGAAGATCAGTTCCATGTGATGTCCAGCTGGCCAGCAGTGGGTTCACCTGTGTTGTCATGAATATTTACACGTCAGCCCTTGACATCAGGATGCTTAATGGTGATGATGGGGTGCTGTTCTTTCTGGGTGGGAAAGCAATACAGCATTACCTCTGTAGGGAAAATGTCCAGCACACTCTGCTCAATTAGGCGTGCATGTGTAGAAATATAACACTCGAGTGAGCACGAATAAAAATATGTTAAATTTGAAGAAGTTAAGTAATACCATTGGGAAAACCAATGAACTTGAGGTGAACTCAAGAACGTCAAAGAAGAGAATCCCAGAAACATGAGCTTTGGAGCAGTTTTGCAGACCCCAAATGAGACATCTGCATTGCATCCTTGGTGCCCTGTCTGAGTATCTGGCCCAGATCAATATCAGGAGGCCTGGCACCCAATTTGAAACTCCCAGCGGCAAGTACTTTTTCTAAGGTCTATTAGGAAAGAATCTACTTTTAATAAAGGGACTTTGAATTTGAGGATGAGACTTCTGAGGACAAAGCCTGAATGATAACCTCTCCACTCAGCCACTGCTCATTCTGACTTACACTTCCTTCTTCCCTGGTAGGTGTCAATGATCAGCATTCTTGCTGGCCAGCAGTGGCTCAGGACTGAATGAACAGAAAGAGGGAGGTGCCCACAGGGGGAAGCTGATAGCTTCCAGTAGGCCTGAGTGCAAATGACAGATTCAGCCGCTTTTTTTTCCCAGCTGTGTTATTGCTACACATGCATAGAAGTGTGAGCTTTTCTAAACAATCAGCAAAACAAGGCAAGAAAAGAGTTTGAAGGGTTTTGGTTAGCATCCCAGTTGCAGGTGTAGCAGTGGTATCAAAATCTAGTGCCCAAAGCATCAGAATCATCTGGGAGCTGGTTAGAACTATACATTCTTATGCTCCACCCATACCCACTAAATCAGAAACAATGAGCATGAGGGGACAGGAATCTGTGGGTTAAAATTACTTAAATTGTAGTTTAAAAATGTAACATAGGACTTACTGTAAGTGTAACAGCTTGGTGACAGTCCCAGTGTTGTACAGCCATCAACACTGTCTGTTGCCAAAATTTTATCATCATCCCAGACAGAAACTCAGTCATGATTAACCAATAACTCCTTACTCGCCCTAACCCTTAGCTGCTGGTAGCCTTTAGTTTACTTTCTGTCTCTAAGAATTTGCTGGCCTGCTCTAGAGATTTCATGCAAGTGGAGTCACATGTAATCTTTTGTGTTGAGCTTATTTCATTCATTATAGTATTTTCAAGGCTCATCCACACTGTAGCATAAATCAGTAGTTTAATAGCTGAATAGTATTTATTGTATAAAGATATATAAAGATGTGGATAAACCACATCCTGTTGATGGACACTTGGGTTGTTTCTACCCCTGGATGGTTGTAAATCATGCTGCATTGAACACAAGCGTGCAGGTGACCCATGCACACTCAAGCATGAGAAGCCCTGGCCCAGAGCCCTGGAATTGTCTTTGTGTGAAAACTCATACTAGGTAGAAGCAGCTGTGTGCCTACTGCAGCTTCTCCATTCCAGCCAGGAGCCAGGCTGTGGCTGCTTACATTTCATTGCTGCTGCTGCTGAAATCAGTAGTTATAATTTCAAAAAGGTTCTCAGTCAAGATCCAGAAAAAACAAATGTCTTTCCATTTAGGGTTTTTTTTTAACCTTATTTCAAAGGTGATGCTTCAAAATATTTCAGTGGGATAGCTGACAGAAGTTGGAAACTTTGTTTCTACTTAGTGCCATCTGGATATTTGCAACCACATTCTTAGGTCTTACAAAATTATCTAGATAAGCAGACAAGCCAATGAGAAACATAGAAAGGGCATTTGTATCTGTCCTTCACATACCTAATGATTTTTGAAGGCCTTCTATGGTCTTTAGGACATAATGTTCCTCATGTCTGGCAAGAAAATATTGATTAAAAATACACAATAAGCCCGGCACTAGTTTATTGAGATTGGGAAGATTGAGGTTTGAGGCCAAGCCAGGTAGAAAAGAACATTAGCAGTAAAAAGTAGAAAAGCTAGGGGTTTGGGAGAACCGCCTCTCTCCTAGTGACAGAGGGCTTGCCTGGCCTTCGCGGGGGACAGACCTCTGGGGTTGGGGTGGGAATAAACTACCAACTCAGCTCTTTCAAGACATTGTAACAACTGTGTGTGTGTTTATTTTTCTTGCACATGTCATCAAGGCAATGTGGTACAATGCCCTAAAAAAATCCCTTGGAATTAGAATTGTGGGGATTTTAGATGAGGAGAAGGAGTTTCTGCCTAGCAAGCCTGTGGTGAAATCTCAAGTTAAAATTTAGTAACATAATAAATAGGAAACTTTGCCAGGTACCAGTGGCTCATACCTGTAATCCTAGATTCTCAGAAGGATGAGATCTGAGAATTGTGGTTCAAAGTCAGCCCAGGCAGGAAAGTCTGTGAGACTCGTTTCCCCAATTAGCCAGAAAACTGAAAGTAGAACTGTGGCTCAAGTGGTAGAATGCTAGCCTTGAGCACAAAAGCTCAGAGACAGCACCCAGCCCCAGCACTGGTCCCCTCCCCCAAAGAGGCTTTACTAATAGATGGCCTGAGAATGGGACTTTCAAATTGATATGATACCCAGAGTTAAACCCCTGTACTATAAATGCACAAATAAATAAACAAAAACATATAAAAAGCATTGTTGAGGAAGAGGGGGATGCCTGAGGATATACCAAGAAAGTCCGAGGCTAAGATTAACCCCAGTATCACCAGTTTTTTTAAAAAGAAAGAAAAAAATCTTTGAGATCTCCAAACCAGCAAAAAGCAGAGCTTGAGGTATGGCTCAAGTGGTAGAGTGCCAAGGACCTGAGTTCAAACCCTGGTATCTAAAAAAGAAAAATAAATACAATATCTATTATCCAAGGATAACGATGTAGCTCAGTGATAGAACACTTGCCTAGTGTGTGCAGTACCCTGGGTTTGATCTCCAATGTCACACGCATGCATACTTAAGAAAGAAAAATGCAAAATAGTATGCAAAAGGTATTTGAGTTTGATCCCTAGCACCACAAAAACAAAACAAATTTACAGTTTGAATTGTTGAGTGTCTAAACCTCAACTCAGGTGTTTTGTGTTGTTCTCTGACAGGTGAGATACTATCTCTGGTAGTAACGTATCATATTCCTAGAGTTTGAACTCGGGGCTTGGCTTGCTGTACCTTCGGGGACAGATGCACTACCACTTGAGCTATACTTCCTGCCTTCTTTGTTCTGGTCATTTTTGAGATGGGGTCTTACTTTTTGTCTGGATTGGCTTGGGCTTCAGCCCTTCTAGTTTATGTTTCCTGCTATAGTTGGGATGACAGGCATGCACACAACACCCAATTTTTTTTTTCTGTTGTGATAGGAACTCTTGAACTTTTTGTCTGGGTTAGCTTAAAACAGTGATCTATAGATCTCTGCCTCCCACACTCTTATCTAGAAATCAAGTCTGCTTTTTGAGAGTTGTAGAGTAAGAAGAAAGGGGGAAGTAAAAATGTATTTGTTGTAAGTTCATAGACACTTATCTGATGTTTGATGATTGTTTGATGATTGTTATGTCTTTCTAAGTCCAAATACCTTCTTCTTAACTAACTCCTTCCTTAAATAATTAGCTTAAAAATCTTGCATGCTGTTGAAAGGTAGGATGACAAAATCAAGATGAGAATCCAGGTATAAGTTCAAAACTGAAAATTGCTGAGTAAACTCATGCTGGCTGCAGTGTTTTAACAGGGGACTCTGGATAGGTAGTATTTTAATGTAAAGGAATGGGAGTATAAAGGTAGAATATCATTCCTGGGGAACAGGAAAGGAAGATCTTTTCAATAACCACCCACATGTTATCTCCTGTGGGCTCAGCTCTTGTCCTGAGATGCAGGGTCTCATCTTGTGCCACATGTGGAGCATGATATGGAGGAATGAGGCAGAGCAGCCTTGCCCATGATGCTCTGGACATCAGGATGCCTTAAGGACAAGGAAAGTGAATGTCCTCCCTCCCCCCACACACTTGGGAGAGAAAGGCCAAGGGAGCACAAATGTTCTTGCCAGGTGTGTGAAAGACTACCATGTGGAGAAGGGTATAGTCGTGCTCTGAGAGAGAGGAGGCCAGGCTGTGGGTTGTGCTGCAGGAAGGTAGTTCTCAGTATCAGAAGTAGAGTGGGCACACTTGTGAACTAGTGAGCTTCAGATGGCAGATGTATCATAGAAGAGTCAGATGACCAACCATGTGCACAGTAGCAGGGTCAGTTCAATTCTAATGCAGTATGGCTTTGAGCTTCCAGAAGTTGATCAATTATTATTTGCTGAATGCAAAACCGGCATCAAAGAGGATTTTGTTGTGAATCTATCCTATTACTTGCTTAAAGAATGCCTTTCCTTTTAAGAAACCACTGACTATCATTGCTGAAATATTCCATTAATGACTACGTGGGCTATTGTCTCTTTCTGATTATTATAAATTCAGTGGGAACATCGATTTAAATGTTTCCTGATGATAGTATGGCTCTGACCTGTTGGCATTTCCTTTTTTATGCCGAATTCAAAAAGTCAAAATGGAGCCACTCCATAAGTAAGGATCTTGGGTGTTAACAAAGCAGGAAAGATGCAGCTACAGTCGGAGGCATGTGAGCCACACATAGGAACTGTTTGTGTTACCCTTCTTCACATCTCCTATGGCTTACACTAGTGAGGTCTGAGGGTTTGGGTGGTTGGCACAATCATGGTCTTCAGACATCTGAAAGATGTAAACACTAAGGAAGGAAAGAATTTATTTAGCTCAACCCAAAGGGTATAATTAGGGTAGGAGTAATGGAATAAAATTAAGGCAAGATTTAGACTGAATATTAGTAGGCTACTTCCGATAGACTTATTAAGCTTTTAGGTATTTTCTAGGGATTGTTAGTCTGTGTTTTCCAAGACACTTGAAAATAGAAGGACAAAGGCTGAGATAATCCCCTTGAGGAAACCACAGCCCTTGGGGAGAGCCCTGGCTTTCTCTGCTTGCCTGGAGTCTGTCTTATAAATGTGAAAAGCTCAGTGGGCAGTCTCCTTCTGCATTGTTTCCATCCACTGTTAGTATGTGCTTGCTTTAAAAAAAAAATTTTTTTTTTTCAAATCAGGAATTGTTCAAAAGGATAGTGTGTTTCCCAAGAGGGAAATCTGAATGAGAGAATCAGGGGAGAGTTTCCACCTGCTCTGGGGTTGGACAGGCCTGACTTCTCCTGTTTGTCAGTCCTGCCTCTGGAGGATGAGAAGGGGGAGGGTGGGTGGATGAAATCAATTCTGGTCATTGGATGTGAGGGAGGAAGGCTTTTGAAACTCTGGGTTCAAAGAAGTTGCCAGCTTTGGCATGCAGCCCTCACAGACTTGGAGATTTGCTTTTCCTCTGGAGCCTTTTCTCAACTCTAGGAATCCTGCTTGTCCTTTTCAAAGAGGAGTATAGCCAACTTTTCCATGGAGGAAAATACACAGTCACATCCTAGGAGCCTCAACCACAGTGTTAGGCCCTTTCTACTCCAGACCTCTGGCACCGTGCATTTCTTGGGGTGGGTCTGCATTGCCTAGTTGGGGCACAATCTCCTTCTGATACAGAAATAGAGTGGTGCTGAGACGTTTTTCATAAGCCATCCATGAACATTGAGAGGTAAAACAATAGGAAGACATGCTGACTTTTGGAGGAGATTCTTGTGTGTAGGCCCCTAGGGGGTTTGGGTACATGTTGTTTCCTCTGTGGTCACAGGGGTGGGCAGCTGGTTAGGCTCTTTTTCTATTACAAGCTGAGCTCCCATGTAATTTTCCACTTTGAATCCTACATCTTTTTTCATTAAGTAAAATGGTGTTTTGCTCTTTAAAACAGCATTATAACATGGCTGGTCTGTGCTGCTAGCTTTGTCTTAAAAGGGAATGAAATTCTTAAATTGAAACCAAATTGGAGATTGTTCATGGAACTCTCTGCAAGGGGCCAAGTGCAGATGTGGTCTGCTGATGACCTTGACTGCACAAACAGTGAGGTCTGGAATCTCTGGAGCCTTGGACACGGGTAGTGTCAGCTCTGTCACTTAATTTAGCCAGCTGTTGACTGTCAGGACTGGCCTACTATCCTTTACGTATTCCTTTAAGTCTGACTTCAGGCTGCCTTCTTGGGTAGCACAGTTTATATCTGGCATTTCCAAAGCTTCATGTAGGGGCTCAAGATGCTGTGAGTTTGAGCCTGGACAGAGTGAACAGGGGCCAAAATCAGAGAGGGCTGTCCAGGGAGTTGGGAGACCAGTGCTTGTGCTCGATTCTGACAGAGATGATTAAATGGGAAGAGGAAGGATGTGCTAGAAAACCACAGTGTTCACCCAGAAGGAAATCCATCTGTGAGCATCTGGGAAGTCCATGCAGCCACGAACTCTGTGAAACAGGGTTATCCCTAATGAGGATCTCGTGTGTGTTCCTGGGTTTTGAATTTTTATGCTGTAGTCTCACCACAGTGTGGGTTAACATCCAAGGAAACCCTCGCAACCCCTCCATAGCCAATTTCTTAGCCTGAGTCTGAAAAGGGCAGGATACCCCCATGATTTTAAGGGTATGATAAAACTCAAATGAAGATTAATTTGGATTCCTGCTTATTTAAAACATAGTAATATTGAGAAATGTGTGACTATGTTGAAAACAAAATGGAACAAGCCACCTTTACGAAGGTGGGGTAATAATTGTACAAGATTGGGTCAAACAGAGGGTTAGTGTCATTTATATTGGCATTGAACATCAAAGATGTCTTAAGCTAAGAGCACAGTTGTCTATCTCAGTGGGACTCCCATTTATTGCGTGTCAAACTGCGGGAAGTCCAGATGATGTAAATAGATTAATATTTTAAAAGTAATACAGAAGAATGAAGCTCCAAACATGTAATGTTTAATTATTAAAAACTCGTAATGGAATTCTAATCCAAATTCATCTCTCACATCGCACTGGTGCTCAGCAAAAGCACAATTAGCTGATGAGCCTGCTTACTCCACAGCTCAGTGTGACGATCACAGGCCAAGCCAGGGTCTCAAAATATTCAATGACACAGATACGGGCAGCTTAGGAAGTTTTATGCTTTTCATTAGATAATTATTGCAATGCTTTAAGTCAAACCAATAAGCAAATAACTACTTGTTTTTAGGCTTAGAAGGGCATCCGATGACTCCCAACTAAAACAGGTAGAACTTGGCAAGTTAGAGTAGCACCTAGAAACCACAAGGCCAAGTGTAGCCAGGCACCTTTGGGAGTGTCGAGCCATGAAGTATATGTTGCAGGATGCAAGTGTCTGATTAGAAGCATACTTTCAGGACTGAAGGTGGTAATTCAGCGGTAAAGTGCTTACCTAGCATGTACGATGCCCTGAACTTGATCCCTGGCACTACAAAGAAAGGGAGGGCAGTATATCATCCAGGGTTAGCTGGTCACCCCATTCCTTTTAGGAGCATAGTTCTTTTGGCCCTTTTGGACATGTGAATCTCTTACTCTTGAAAGGGATGAATTTTCCTGGAGGCCTGTGATGGAGAATAGCCAACAGAAGAGATAAAATGATCTGAATACATAAGAGTAGAATAAACAGTTGTAGACAAATTAAATTTCAAAATCAGTGTGCCAGCAAGCCCAATTGTGGTAGTATTTCTTGATTTTATGTTTTTATTCAGCAGGATAGGTAAGACTGGTCCTTGATGTATAAATATGAAAATTTTGGTATGCCATTTGTGGTTTTGGTAGTGTGTTTCAAGAGCACACGAAGAACATGCTGGAATGCAGCTGCTGGTTTCTGGTGAATTCATCTGACATGCAGAAAATGCACTGGTATGACCTAAAATGCTCTTGGGTGGAGCCTTGGGGTTTGGAAGGTCACACCGTAGGTAACAATATTCATGACATCCTGTCGGGCACTCTGGCTGTGTGGCTATGTGGGGTAACTGGAACTGAGAGGACAGAAATTGAGTTTGTAGTGACTGCAGAAGCTGAAACCACAGGGTGAAATGTAATAGGCCCTAGACCTCTGAGCACGGGAAGCTGATCGGAGGTGTGGGGGGGGGGGGCTGTGAGGCTGAGAAAAGTGCCACAAGGAGATCAGTAACCTTGATTCCTGGCAGGACAGCGTCTGCGAGTTTGTAGAAGGGCCAAGCATGGGACTCACCTTCACCGTCTCCTACACTTCAGTTACAGCTGATATTGCACAGTGGAACTTACTATGGGTAACATGGTTTTCTGGGGGCGTAAAGACTCAGAACCATATGAAAAAGCTTTACTCAAAGGAAAAGTGGTAAGATTCCCTTGCCTTATATCCAGATCACTAAAGTAGGATTTCCCACAAGTACTTTCTTACTAGAAGAAAAGGTTCTACTTTTGAACAGTTGGGGGTACTCTGGATGAATGAAGTGAAGCATGTTTCTTTTCTGCAGAGTTTCAGAGGCTTAAGCATGGCCATGTGCATTGAGAATCTCCAAAGAGGAGCATAGGGTATACAACACTTTTAAACTTCTTTACCATGACATCCTTCCTCGGAGGCAGATCATTGTGGGAAGGAGTGTTTCTCGGCAAACCCTTTATACAGTAGAAAGTTGAGATGGGAGCAGTTGTAGAGGATAGAATTTAACCACAAGAAAGGACTCCATGAAGCATCCACATTTTGCTGCAGAGATCTTCAGAAACGGTAGTGCTGGCATCCCCAAAGGCAAGGCCTGGTGTCCCTCTTTTGCTTCTGAACTTTCAGAAGACATGGCTTCTCAACTCTTGTGTCTGAGTTGACACAGGGCCTGCTTGAGTCTGTCCTGGGTACTAATAGCAGGGCACAGGTTAATGTGCTACAAGGAGGAAGTATTGTAGAATTATTATAGGTCCTTGAAATCACCGCCCCTTCCTAGATTTTCCTTGCCTTTAACCAAAAAGTGACACTTGGCAGGATTAAAACTGGGAAAGTATGCCAAGTTGGGTTGGACCTTTACTCTTCCTAAAGTTATAGAGGCTTGGCATTACATTGAAAGGGATGACATTGATCAAGATATATTATGTTCATAATCTGCTTTGTTAAATGGCTTTAAAAAAAGGCTAAAGGGAACCAGGAAGATGGGAATAGCCATTGCTACTTCCTCATGGCTCTCAGGCTGTTGCTTTAGCAGTGAAAGTACCACAGTGCTAGTAACCAAGCCCTAAGGAGTGGGCATTGGTGCTTCTTGATTTAGCACAAGCTTTGATTCCAGCTTCTTCCTGCTCCTTCTGACCATTCTGACTTATGATCTCTGCTGGCCTATGGTTTCTGTCTTTCTTTTGTGGTCCTCTGGCCTTGTGCCCATGACAACTATCTCTACCACTACTTAGGCTGCTATATTACTTTGATTCAAACTTCCCAAAGAAGACATTCTAGTTGGTTCATTGAGTTTCTCTGTCTCTTAGGCAGAGCCTACATTAGTGTCCTATGTCCAGTTAGCTATGGCCAAGGAGGTCATTGGGCCATAGGCTGTGGCTGGAGTAGACAATCAGTTTTGTTTTGTTTGTTTGGTGCCTGTCCTGGGGCTTGAACTCAGAGCCTGAGTGTTAGCCCTGAGCTTCTTTGGCTCAAGCCCCTGAACCAGGGCTCCACTTTCAGCTTTTCTGTTTTTTTTTTTTGTTGTTGTTTGTTTGTTTGTTTTATTGCAGATAAAAGTCTCTTGAACTTTCCTGCCCAGGCTGGCTTTGAACCACAATCTTCAGATCTCAGCCTTCCAAGTAACTCAGATAATAAACATGAGCCACTGGCACCCAACCAACAGTTAGTGTTTAATGGGTTCTGAACTGACACAAAGAGAGTCAATATGCCATTCTTTGCCTCCCCTTCTGTCTTTCCTTTCCTGTTCCTCCCACTTTTGCACACATCAGCCTGTATCAAAGGCATGTCAAACTTGATATGACAGTGTAGAACCATTCCTCCCTTTTACTTCACTGTTTAGATATAAACACTAAAAGAAAGGCCCAGTCTCACCATTTTAGGTTATTTCCCAAGTACTACATTTTCGTGTCTCTTACTCAGTGCACAGGACTAGGCAGCCTTGTCACTAGTTTCTTGACCCAGAAGCCAAGAGTTTAGGTGGGCCAACTTCTATATCCTTTTTCAGAACAGACCAACTAATGATAGAATTGGCATAATAAAGGTTAGGAGATAGAGGCTTTTACCCAAATACTGACAATATATCACTGTTGCTAGCCTAATTCGCTTTTCTCTAAAACAAGATATATTATCTGAGCTGGTGCTTATAGCTTACAACTGTAATCCTAGCTACTCAAGAAGCTGAGATTTCAGTTTGAAGACAGCCCAGGCAGAAAAGTCTGTGAGACTCTTATCTAAAGTTAACCACCAAAAAGCTAGTAGTAGAGGTGTAGCTCAAATGATATAATGCCAGCCTAGAGAAAAAAAAAATCCAAGCAAGAGCATGAAGCCCTGAGTTCAAGGCCCCATTACCAGTGCTCGTACACACACACACACACACACACACACACACACACACACACACACACACACAGATTTTCTTGATCTGGTGGCCAGTCTCTTTATGGACTCCTGGTGAATAATGTTATGATAGTGACTATTGAGTTACTTGAAGGCTTTCGAAAAGGTAGCTCTAAAAGGTTTGTGTAAATAATACAAGCATGTGTCTGTATTCCAGGTTGTCTTGTTTCACACCACTCAGCCGTTCAGGCATTCAGCCTGGGTGAGATTAGGTTGGGCTGGCCTCAGGATTTGATGATAAAGCTAGAGATGTATAAGATGTACAGTGTAGAACCCTAGCATTCGGGACATGTTAGTTTATAGCCAGGCAAAATGGCTGTTTGAAAATTTAGGATTTAGAATTCAGCAGCATAGAATGGCTAAATTCCTAAGACAAAGGTTAAAGATAGGCAAGCAAACCAATAGTCTACAAACAGCCAAGGCACTTCTCAGAGACAAAGGAATCAACATGTAGATCCAAAGAGCGCCAACGCAGTCCAGCCCAGCCCTCCTGGATTACTAAGCACTCACTAGAACACAGTTTCTAATTAGCTAGAATAGGAAGACAATGGACAACACAGGGTATTCTTTCTCCCCAGGTGTGTAAGCATTATGAACTTGCAGCATAGTGCACCAGATGCCATAAATGTCACATTTGTGTGTGGCTGAGCATAAGGGATTTCATTGGTGACTCTAGCCCCAGTGACTGGTGCTGGCCTGAAGCTGAGCCTAGGGCTAAAACATCCACAGTGAACTGAAGACCATAGTCTGGCCAGAAAAACCTCCTCATTACTGCAATTATGTTGCTGTCAAACACTGCAGCCATTGGAAACACAGTGGAGAATGGGTGGGGGGAGGGTTAAATGTTTTGCTGATTTGGGTTTCTGGGTTGTAGTTTGTGGCATACTTTTTACTTTGAAGTACACATCATAGGAAAATTCATTCTAGTGGATTTTTCTTTTTCTTTTGTAACAGATTTTATAGCAGCATAATGAATAACAGTATGAGGCAAACCAGTTGACCCTGGATTTTTTTTAATCTATGAAGTGTTATTACTGTACATTTATGCTTATTAAATTGGGAGCCTATATTTATATGGCACTTTATATCTTTTGGAGCATTCCTATTGGCACTGTTTGTTTGATCCTCACAGCAGACTTTGAAGGTAGGGAGGGGGCCCAAGGTCATAAAAGCGCAGAACCCAAAGTTTCAGGGTGGGCAGGATGTGGGGCTTCTGAGCCTCGCCTCACTGCTTGCCTCACTAGACCATACTGCTTCCAAAGTACAGGATAAAAGTCTGAGGTAGTTATTGAAAATTGGGAAAAATGAATTGAGAGACAAGGCCCTCATCAAGAAACCTTAAGCAGAGTTTCATGTTTATGTCCTGGCCAGCCTGGACTAAAGTTTTCTCACCTACCCTTCCTGCATAGCTAGGATGACAGGCATGCTATCATACCCAGCTTTGTTTTTAAAAAATAGGGTTTCATCAACTTTTGTGATACTATTGTGATACTATTGACCTCCATCTCCTAAGTGGCTAATATTACAGACTAGCAACAACCTAGGTGTGATTCCTAGCACTGGAAAGTTATAAATCAAGCATGCAGACCAATTGAAAATTCTGGAAACTTGTAAGAAGAGAGAGAAGCAACTTGGGAGGAAGCCTACTTGGAACACAATTCTGCTTGATCTAGGGTCCTGCTACTTGGTAAGCGGATGGAGAGAAGTGGTCTTGGAATACACAGTGGCAGAGAGACACAAATGCTGGAGATGATCGGCCACATTTCCTGGAACTTGGAAAAGTAGATTTAGCAAAATTCTAAAGCAAGGTAGAAGTTCCAGATCTGAGTCTTGGCTCCATTCTTTTTAGGATGTATGAACTTAGAGAAACTACATGATTTATTTGGAACCTTTATTTTCTCACTTTCAAGTGAACTATGAAGCAAGATAAAGCAAATGAAATCTTCACACTTTGGCATATAACAATTGCCAATCTGTGATTATAACAGTGAGAAGAGATGGCTAAAAAACACATGGCCTGCTTGGATGGCATTTATAAGAGTCTAATGTTCTACATTAGGGAGAAAGCAATCCTGATGGACTTTGTGCTAGTCTCCTCTCTTTAAATGAGCATTATGACTAACTGGGACTGTAACTCAAAAAAGAGCACTTGCTAGCATGCACAAGGCCCTATGTTCAGTCCCTATTATGAGAATAATTTTTTTAAAACAGAAATGGTGATTGGTGGTGCTGGTGTGGAATATTACCAGGTGAAATATATGCCTAGGCAAAAGGCAGTTACTTGGGGCTGGGAAGATGGCTCAGTGGTAGAGCGCTTGCCTTGCATGCCTGAGGCCCTGGGTTCGATTCCTCAGCACCACATAAGCAAAAAGAAAAAAGCCGGAAGTGGCAATGTGGCTCAAGTGGTAGAGCGCCAGCCTTGAGCTGAAGAGCTGAGGGGCAGCGCCCAGGCCCAGAGTTCAGGCCCCACGACTGGACCCCCCAAAAATAAAATAAAATGGCAGTTACTCTCAATGTCATGTCCACAGGATAAGATAGAAAGGACGGAGGCTGTGGGAACTAAGTCTCCCAGAGACTTGAGTGCAAAAACTGGGATGTTTACAAGTAACAAGCGAGAGGAGACATAATGGCTTTTTTAAAAAAGGTTTGGAGAGGCCAAAGTTTGGAACAGGAGTTGGAGCTATGCTTGGAGACCCTGGAGAACAGAACTGCATCAGTAGGTAGAGGTGACAAGGCAGTAGAATGGTTAAACTGCATAATAATCAGCATTGTTCTACAACAAAACAGTTGGTCTCATGCAGCAAAGAACTCTGAAATACTATCTCAACTGAAAGGTCTGTGCAGAAGAGAAAGACCAGTGGTGTGAGTCAGTCATTGGCTGTGGGGCTGGCAATAGATGGATGTCCCTGTTTGGGGAGGTTGGGTGCCACCTAATAGGTGACCTGTGTGTAGAGGAAAACAGGCTTGTAGAAGATAGATTGGGTTCAATCTGTGAAATTCCTTCAAGTTGTAAATATTCTATGATCCAGGAACTTTTCCGAGCATTTTTTTTTGTCAAACATTAGTCAACTGTATTAATCCTGTAGTTTTCATGGGAAATGCAGGAACAAAACAGACAAGCAAGAACAATCTTTACAGTGGATGAAGTGGAATTTTAAGCAGAAGCACTGAGAATCTAGATCTGCCATCTGTTACCTGGAGCAAGTTGTTTAACCTGTCTAGAACCCAGGTATTCATATAAGGTAGAGATTAAGTGAGGTAATTCATGTAGCATGCTGAATGAGCATGGTTGCTGTGCTTATATAGTGCTAGCATCACATCAAATTGGGGCTGGCAGGAGGAATTATAATAAGAACCATGACTTTCAGCAGTTTATTTGGAGCACTATGAAGATGGACAGATATGGGCACCAGAAGTGGGGCATCCATAGGTAGGTTTGGTCTGTGGCATAGAGTATAGAGCAACACAA
Source organism: Dipodomys ordii (assembly GCF_000151885.1). Classification (NCBI taxonomy): domain Eukaryota; kingdom Metazoa; phylum Chordata; class Mammalia; order Rodentia; family Heteromyidae; genus Dipodomys; species Dipodomys ordii. The sequence goes on along the minus strand of NW_012267278.1, from coordinate 2,704,343 downwards.
TGTGTAAGAAACCATTAAAGAGGATTGAATGAAGCAATGTGAGTAAAACCCTTAGAGACCTGGCAGATTCTAAGCCATCTGTGTAGAGCCGATGAGTGAATGAGATGACACCAAGAGCAGCCCCTGTACTTTGGATAGTGGGCTGCAATAGTGATACAGTGCAAGTTCGCTAAAGGGTATTAATTCTTCCAAGCCGTGCCTGTGACCCAGGCCACCTGCAGCTCTGTCTCGTGTGTTCCAGTGGTGCTGCCATTGCCATGGTCCAGCCGGTGGTGAGGAGGCCGGGAAGCAGGTTCATATAACACCTCAGGAAAAAGATTGCTTCAGATATCATCCATGCTAGCAGCACTCACTTCAAACAGTCCAGCTATTGATGTATGATTAATGATGTTGTGGAGCTAAAGCTACCATTTTCTTAAAAAAAAAAAAAGGTGCATGATGTAGGAAGGAATGTGGTGACCACAGACAAAAGCCAGGCACCCAGGACACACTTCACTTGGTTTTGGGTGAGACCCTGGCTACACTCAGTGCCTCATCCTACCACATATGCACCCAGCAAACACTACCACCGGTCCCAGGTGCACACTTTACATCCAGCACATCAGATCTCCTTTATATACAAGGATATCCAGAGCCCCAATCTACAGCTTTTCCAGGCTAGGAAGGGCTCCTATAATCACAAATAATTAAACTTCTAATGCAACTATACCTTTATATAATAAAAAGAAAAAACAGAAATGAGACCAAAGATATATTTCATTTGGAAAACAAAGAGAGTTAATGTAAGCAAATTAATCCAAGCAAATTCATGTAAGCGAGGTAAATATTCATCTGAAAACAGTCAGATATGCTATTTGAAAAAGAGTTTCCAAAGATAGTATTAGAAAAGCAAAGGAAATTTTGATGTTGTGAGTAAAATAGTAAGAGTAACTTTCAGTTGAAAAAAAAAACAACAAAAACAAAAACATAAAACCAACAATGGTTAGTTTAAGCTGGGAGCTGGTGGCTCACACCAGTAATCCTACCTACATGTCTGAGATTTGGAGGATTATAGTTCAAAGATAGCCTGGACAAAAAAGTTCCTGATACTACATCTCCAAAATAACCAGCAAAAAGCATAGGTGGAGGTGTGGCTCAAATGATAGAGTACCAATCAAGCAAGCAAGCCAAGCAAGCATGAAGCCCTGAGTTGAAACCAAGTATCATCAAAAAGAAAGAAAATCTGTTAGTTCAACTTTGATTTTAGTGCGTATCTGTTTCTGGAGGAACAGAGTTGCAGGGAGAGAGCAATGTGCCAATTTCTTCTACTTGCAGTAAGTCATTGTATTTGAACACTTGGAGGGCAGATATTTCAAATGGTCCTTCAGCCCAGTACCTGTACCAACACAGCTCAGTACTTATTTAGAAACACATAAAGCATTACAAAGCTGGGCACTTGTAGCTCACACCTGTAATCCTAACTACTCAGGAGCTTGAGATCTGAGAATCACAATAGGAATCCAGCCCCTAAAGTTTGTAAGACTCTTATTTCCAATTAACCACGCCCAAAAAAAAAAATCCAAACCCAAACAAAAACCAACCAACCAAAACAAAGCAAAACAAAAACAAAACATGGAAGTGGTGCTATGGCTCAAGTGATAGAACGCTATCCTTGAGCAAGAAAGCTCAGAGACAGCACCCAGACCCTGAGTTCAAGCCCCAGGACTGGCATAAACCAAACAAAAGCATTACAAATAGACACGCTGTTTCTTCTTACATTTCAGCTGGAAACAGAGATGACTAACTAAAACCAAAAATCTTTCACTACCCCTTCTGTTGCCTGCAGAAGATTCTACACTGCCTTAGGGCGAGGGACCACATCTTACCAGTTCTGTCCCCCAATGCCTGATGCACAGTGAGCCCTAGATAAAAGTTCATGCTAGGCTTACTGAGCAGATGGAACAGAATGCAACCCACTGCTTCTATGTGCCATACTTTCTGTATCTCTAGTCACTTGCTGATTTCCTTTCTTCCTCCTCTGTTCTGTCACTACTGATGGATTCATTTTGTAGCTGAGCACCTGAGGTCATAGTAGGTCTTATGTCTCTGGAGGGTAGAGGAGAAGATGAAGACATCCTCAGGTTCCTATCAGGGCTGACTGTCATGGCACCATGCTCTCTTCAGCCAATTTCTGGTCCTCTCAGAGCCACAGAACTGGGTACCAGAAAGGCAGACATTTGGCACCAGGTAGACAGGTCTTTCTGGTATTTGACTGCTATTGTAGAGATATAAGTTGTACTTCTGCAGACATTCTGTAATGATGGCACACGAATAGGCAACAGACCTCAGAGCCAAAGGAAAGGCACCTTCTTCAGATTCATGCTGTGTGACTGTCAGGATAGCCCAGCAGTCACTGAATATTCATCCTGCTCTGGCTGTTGAATCAGAGCCTTGGGTCAGTCAGGATCCATTGGTTAAAACTCACTGAGATCCTGTGAACCAGGCCCATTTTCACTCTGCTTTAGAGTGACTCTACTCCAGTGACCTGGCTAGACCTTGTGAAATCCCCCTGAAAATTACAAGAGAAGTAGAACTTGAATCATTGTGTAAGGCTTCTACAGGGCAGTTTCCTAATGAGGTTTTCTGTTCTAACTAAGATGCTCTTTGACTTCTTCTTGAGTTCCAACTTTTATTTAAAGAGGGAGGGAAGGGTAAAAAAGGGAGGGAAGGAAGAAAGGAAAGAGGGAGAGAAGAGAGCAAGAACACTTCAAAAAAAAAGCCTTTCAAGAAACAAAACCATGAGCAAGTATTATCATGTTGGAATCTAAACCCATGGACAATTTCTTAGTTTACAAGTAAACTTCACAAGTTGGGTTTTCTGAAGAAAAATCCCTTGCCGTTTCTAGGAGTCTCTCCTGGTTTCTGTATGGCTTTGCATATTTATGTCCAGGTCATTTTTTCCATTCCTTCAGTCCTTGGACTTGTGGGCATCACCACCCTCCACCTCTGGTTTTGGAAGCCCTTCTTTACATATACCTTCTACTATGGCAGGGTGGGGTCATCTGTCTGAAAGACCTCTGATTCCTTGGCTCTATCTAGCCCCTCTTTTGGAAGACAGTTCTGCTATGGAATGAGTCAAGCAGACCATCCATCAGCTCTGTTTCTTAATAAAACATGAATAGTACAGTTTACGGCTTCCACTCTTCAAACAGAAGTTGAGCTTAAGAGGAATTACTCATCATAATGGTTCTAACACTCATCTCCAGGCAGCCACACTGCTTGTGAAGCTTCTTCTGAGTTAGAGAGTGATGGGCAATGGGAAAGAAGAGGGCTCCGCAGGCTCTGAGCAGAGGCTTCCCGGGATAATGGGAAGTGGGGACGGTACATGGAACTATCAGCTGGCTTCTTTTTCATTGCAGACAGCCCTCCTGTGACCTCAGGGGCCGAGGCTCCTGAGAAACAGAGACCTGGTGTCTGTGAGACACAGCATGAGTTTGTCCAGAAAGAAGCATCCTGTTTTTCTCTGAAAGATACAGAGGCTCATAAGAAAGCAGTCTTCTTTTCCCTCCTCACACTGACAGAGCAGCCTCCTCCCCACAAACGTGTGGTTTTAACAACCATGAAGGGGACAGGCTGAGGATTAAAAAGATAACCTGGAAGAACAAGCTTAGTCTTATGCATGGCTCCCAATGTTACTATTAGCTCCATTTTACAGATGCAAAAACTGAAGCTGAGCTATTCATAAGGTTGTAGTGAAGCCCAGACTGAGCACCAGCGGTTCCAGATTCCAAACCCCATAGGATATCCATAGCCTATTTTGTCACTCAGGTACACTGAACTAGAACTCTCCTAAAGGCAGTGTCAGGATCTAAAGGAACATTAGACACTAGGACCCTGGCACTCCAGAGGAGTCTGGGAGCAGGTGCTCAAGTGTGGTCATTCTATAGGATCCTCAATTCCTGCTGTGAGGTGACTGTACAAATAGGGCAGACTTCTAATCCTTTAAAACCCTAGGCACCGTCACCTCTATATCTCAATCCTCCCTCACACCATTCTCCAATAGCTCATGATTCTCTGAGTTGGCTCAGACTACAAGATCAATGCCACATTTAACCTTCCCATCGCCCTCCTGACAAAATACGATTGCATTTAAGGAGCTACAGCTCCTGAGCTGTTGCCTGGCCGTTGTATTAGTGGAAAGTCAGAGCTTAGGAAGATGTTTTCTTTTGTTTTTCAAATTGCTGATGGCATTCAAGGAGGTGCTAATATCTTTTTACTGTTCCACTGCTGGGAAAGTCTTTGTCCAGAGAAGAAAGGATTCTACAATAGACTTTCTTAATTAAATATTGCCTGGTGCCAGATTACCACTCAGAAGGCAGCAGTAGGTTCCATTAAAGGATGAACTTTACTCCCACAGCTGACAGCTGATTAATGTGTTAATTAGAAACCCTGCCCCTCCCTCCCCCCCCCACCAGTTATCCGAATCTTCTCTTAAGCCAGGCAGAATGTATATACGTATTGTGTCCATGTGGGTAACCTCATGGCATACTTTGGCTTTGACTTCGGACGTTTATATAAAAATGAAGGTTCAGTTGCCAGTATGAATAGCTTGCTTTCTTTCCAGGGGAAATACAAGATGGAAAGAGTTATAGGAACCAGAAGTCCTGCCTTTGAGTTTGCTGGTATCAAGACGAGTGATATTTCTGCTGAGGCAGTGGCTTTTGAGCAGCTTAGTGGTGTAGGTTGCCACACATTTATTTCACAGGAAAGGAGTGAATCCATCAGGCCACTGAGCTTATAAGTACTACTCTGGCAGCCAGCCACTAAAATATAAATACTCTAAATGGACTAAAGGAAATGTTCATCCTGTTGTTTAAAATTGGACACATCCCAGGAAGGTAAATTTAATCTTTTTGGAGGACCACTGTTTTAGGGTTGAATGGAGCACACATTTGTTTATCTTCTCTGTGATCTTTTTGTCTTCTTGGCGATACATTATGTATTTGTGATACGAAGCATTTCAGCTGTCCTGCTCAGTGGCATTGCATTGGCTGATTGCTTGGGCCCCAGATTGGCATCGTTAAACAACAGCAGCCTCTGTCCAATCTGAGACCTGTTAGGGAGAGGAGGGGAACCAAAAAAGGCCAGATTCCAACAGAAACAAAACATTGCAGGGACCAGGAAGCTAAGCTCTGTACTCCATCTTTGCTTTTGAAAATATCTAGAGGAAATTTGGTGTTTCTTGCCATAATAAGAGGGGGGAGGGGAAGATGCCTCTGAAAGTGAAAATTAAATAAATAAATAAAATGTAAAGCTAACAGCAGAAAAAGAGACACCCCCCATACTACAATCCAGAAAACCACCATTATGCAAGTGTTGTTTTATTAAAGAAAGAGATAGAGATAGTGTATATTTTTGCCCAATTATCACATCTTAAGTAATCAGCTCAGGCTCTTATGATGAAATCTTTAATTATAAGAAGTGTGTCATTAGTTAGATGGAGAATGAATGATGATACTATGTTTTATTGCCTCACATGATATAGCCATTTGTGCCATAAATTCATTGACCTCATCTTAAATGATGAGTACTGTATGACAGACTTGATTCATTATTTCTGAAGCAACAGTTTTTCCCCCCTTCTAATAAGTTTTTGCTTTATCAGGAAGATTGCTTGGCTGTATTTTCAGGCCATCTTGTGAACTGAAATGCAATAAGGTGAGGTGGTATGCTACCATGTCATTTGGGGTGCCACAGAAAATCAAGTACCAACATTAGGCTTTTGCATTAATAGGAAAATAGGGGTTTATTTTAACTTTAATACCTGCTATTCTTTTATGTGGAAATAGATAATATTTGCTGAAGAATTCTCATTTCATAATTGGGATAGATCTATGAGCATTCCTTATCTGCCAATAAATTATTGAAAATGAAGGGAAGGAAGGGAGAATGTTTAAGTTATATTTACATTATTATTATTTTCACTCCACATGAAAATATTTATTTAGCTTCAAGTAATAGGAATCCTCTGGAGGCAAAAATATTCAATTTGGCAATTTAAAAGCCAATTAATGATCTCAGAAAACTCTTCCCCCTTATGGTTGAAGAATAAGATCCAAAAGAAATATGCCAGAAAATTTGGCATCTTATTTTAATTAGTTTATTGATGATTTTTTTCTAATCTATGAGTAAAGCAGATATATTTTATCCCTTACTTTAAGCTTGGATATTTATATTTTAGCTTTTCTACAGATACCTAATATTGAAATAAAAGTATGTGGTTTTATTTCACAATGATATTCAAATGCCACATCATTACTGTTAACTTTAATAAAATAGCACACTACTAGTTTACTTCACCTAGATGAGAAATTTAAGGTGTGATAGACCACATAGGCAATTCAGGAGGAACTCAAAAGAGTGTAGTGAACAATAGGCAGATATGAGCATCGAAACTATTCACTTTTTGGTGTGTATATGTTCATCCTGAGGCTTGAACTCAGGGTTTGGACCCAGTTTCTGACCTTTCATGCTCAAGTCTAGCACTCTACCACTTGAGCCAGACCTCAACTTCCAGCTATTTTTGGTAGTTAATTGGGGATAAGACTTTCCTTCTGGGCTCATTTTGAACCATGAATCCTCAGATCTCAGCCTCCAGAGTAGCTAGGATTACAGGTGTGAGGCACAGGTGCCTGGCTTCATCAATTTGTTTAACCACATTAGCGACTGCAACAGCATTGATAACTAAGTTGAAAGAATAATTTTCTAATCATCACTCTCCTCAAAGCTTTTAAGAAGTATTTTGAAAGGGCAACTTTGTACGAGACCAAACAGAAAACTAATGGGTGTCAGTAAGTACATTTTATTAAATCTCACATTGTGAAGTTTATTACCTGTAAATACCAGTTAGAATTTTTTTAAGTGAGAAAAAGTTTACACACAGACCCACATCTGCCATGAGAATATTGGCCCACATTCCCAAACTAGAACGCCATCCTGTTTACAGTCAAGGAAAGCTGAGAGTTAAATGAGATGAGTAATCAAATGCCCAGCATATGTTGTTTTTATGTTGTTTATATGACCAATCATTATTAAAATTTATCATCTTTTAATTATACTACTTTATGATAGTTAAACACACACAACACCACCACCAACACCACCAACAGAACAGACATTCTCTTTAAAAATGGGGTCCCATTTAGAACAATATTGGAACCACTGATTTACTGGGAAAGAAATGGAGTTTTCGAAATTCATGATTGCACTGTATTTCTCAATTCTTTTTCTGGTGGTATATGATTTGAATAGTAAGAAAACGACAAAAATAAATAAAAAAGAAAAAGAAAAAAGATTGTGTGTGTAAAATTCTGTCAAAAGAAGACACTGAAAGAGCTATTGAAAATTTTGACATCTGTTTATCTGTTTATAGCTATGGCAAGATTACTCATATTAATTCTTGTTTAAAATGCCATATGAAGGAAAGACATTTGTGCAAACAAGAGTCATATTTGAATTGTAGATCATGTCTTCACCATCTGTGAGAGCTGATGGTGTTGCAAAATTAATGTGTTAATGAAATCACAATAATTTCTCCAAAGTAATGGGTTCTGAAGCCGAGAATGACTATTTTTTGAACTTTGATGTCTAGTGATTTCCAATTGGGAAAAGCTCTCAGTCTTTAATTAGTCCTGCAGCCCAACTTTAAAGTAAATTTGGTGATGTCTTTCTTTTGCCAGCAATAGATATGAAGAAGGGAGAAAAAAAACCCATAACAACTTTTGGAAAATGTTCTCTGGTGTTTGAAAAGTTGTTAAATAAGACTGCCTGCCAAGAAATGTCACCAAAAATTCTGACTACTGAGAAAGAGTGGGCAAACAGCTCAAAAAATAATTCTAGTTTGCTGCAACATCACAGGTTGGGAATAGCTAAACCTCACACAGACTTCATGACCAAGTCCAAGTTTCTCCTTGGAAGCCAGACATAATGGTGTTCAGTGCTCTGTGTTATTGGTTAACACAGCACACCCCTTCCAACTGCATTATTGGACACAGCAGTGTGGAGTGATTTTGCCTGAGGAGAATTTTAAGGGGTTATGTGCCATGCCCATTGAACTTTCTGGAGAAACCGTTCCTCCCAAACTGTTCAGATTTGTGTTTACAGTGAGCCTCTGACTGTGGGGGCAGGAATTTGCACTACTATATACACTCCTTTTGTTTTTTCTTTTAAATCAGAGCTCTCTGTAAGGCATGTTTTAAAAGGAACAATTCAATTTCTTGAAAAAAGAGACTGTGATTATTGCTATTCTGAAGTTAGTATTTATAAAGCCCGTCATTTCACAGACATCTCAGAATTTTACCTTTCAGAAGGAAATACTTCAGCCTATTTGAGAAATTATGATAAAGTGTGAACCAACATTGATGTGAAACCTGAAACTCCCATCTACCCAAGGAAATCGCTTATCTCACCTGTTGTGTTTTTTTTTAATTGCTTGTGTTGTAGGTATGTGACTGGTGTAAGCACATAAGACACACAAAAGAATACCTGGATTTTGGGGACGGGGAAAGAAGGCTTCAGTTCTGCAGTGCAAAATGTCTCAACCAATACAAAATGGACATTTTCTACAAAGAGACACAGGCCAATCTTCCAGCTGGGCTGTGCAGCACATTACACCCGCCCATGGAAAATAAAGCAGAAGGCACCGGGGTGCAGCTGCTCACTCCAGACTCTTGGAATATCCCGCTAACTGATGCTCGGAGGAAGGCTCCCTCCCCGGTGGCTGCCGCTGTCCAAAGCCAAGGCCCTGGCCCATCCACATCCACCACCGTCTCTCCATCTGACACAGCCAACTGCTCTGTCACTAAAATCCCCACGCCGGTGCCCAAGTCTATCCCCATCAGCGAGACTCCGAACCTCCCTCCTGTCTCTGTGCAGCCGCCTGCTAGCATCGGACCTCCCCTGGGCGTCCCTCCTCGCAGCCCTCCTATGGTGATGACCAACCGCGGCCCGGTGCCGCTGCCCATCTTCATGGAGCAGCAGATCATGCAGCAGATCCGCCCGCCCTTCATCCGCGGGCCACCGCACCACGCCTCCAACCCCAACAGCCCACTGTCCAACCCCATGCTTCCTGGCATTGGGCCCCCACCCGGTGGCCCCAGGAACCTGGGCCCCACTTCCAGTCCTATGCACCGACCCATGCTATCGCCCCACATCCACCCCCCAAGCACGCCCACCATGCCTGGGAACCCTCCGGGCCTGCTGCCCCCGCCGCCCCCGGGCGCCCCCTTGCCGAGTCTTCCCTTCCCGCCGGTAAGCATGATGCCAAATGGCCCGATGCCCGTGCCCCAGATGATGAATTTCGGGCTGCCGTCGCTCGCGCCCCTGGTGCCGCCCCCCACCCTGCTCGTGCCGTACCCGGTGATCGTGCCCCTGCCCGTGCCCATCCCCATCCCCATCCCCGTCCCCCACGTCAATGATTCCAAGCCCCCCAACGGATTCTCCAGTAACGGGGAGAGCTTCATTCCGAGCGCCCCGGGCGACTCCTCGGCGGCCGGAGGCAAGCCCGGAGGACGCTCCTTGTCCCCCCGGGACTCCAAGCAGGGCTCGTCCAAGTCCTCGGACTCGCCGCCCGGCTGCTCGGGCCAGGCCCTGAGCCTGGCGCCCGCGGAGCCCGGCCGGAGCGAGGTGGTGGACCTAACCCGGCGTGGAGGCAGCCCCCCGGGCGCGGGCAGCCAGCCCGGCTTCCCGGGCGTGCTGCAGGGCCCACAGGACGGGGTCATCGACCTGACGGTGGGCCACCGGGCCCGGCTGCACAACGTGATCCACCGCGCGCTGCACGCGCACGTCAAGGCGGAGCGCGAGCCGGGCGCGGCG
>NW_012267278.1:2655351-2694321 GCF_000151885.1 Dipodomys ordii | reverse complement strand
CGCCGCCGCCGCCGCCGCCGCCACCTCCGCCCGGGCCGCCCAGGAAGCTGCTGTCGCCCGAGGAGCCGGCCGTGAGCGAGCTGGAGTCGGTCAAGGAGAACAACTGTGCGTCCAACTGCCACCTGGACGGGGAGGCGGCCAAGAAGCTGATCGGGGAGGAGGCCCTGGCGGGGGGCGACAAATCGGACCCGAACCTGAATAACCCCGCGGACGAGGACCACGCCTACGCCCTGCGCATGCTGCCCAAGACCGGCTGCGTGATCCAGCCAGTGCCAAAACCCGCGGAGAAGACTGGCCTGGCGCCGTGCATCATCTCCTCGCCCATGCTCAGCGCCGGGCCCGAGGACCTGGAGCCGCCGCTCAAAAGGAGGTGCCTCCGAATTAGAAATCAGAATAAGTAAAAGGTTTGTATGTCCGCCGGGGCACTGCTCCCGCCGGGGCACCTTGCCTTGCTTCTTTCCAGGCAGAGATGTGTGAATAGGAGATCCCAGAGTGGTGTGAATACGATTTGAAAACACAAAAACACCCTTATGTGTTTTACCGTACACTTGTGTGATCATCCACGTTCACGTTTTTTTTTTACAGCTCATTAAGAGCCCAAGTTCACCTGAAGACAAAGCTCCTGGACGCCTGAACCTTAATTGAAACGTTTTGTCTTCCATGCCTCTTATTTTATGATTAGGGTCACATCTCTGTGATTCACCCTGCTGGGGAATAGGAGGATGTGGGAAGGAAGGCGAGGTCATTTGGGAAATCTAGCCGTTCAGTCGTGAGGTTACCAGGCAGTGGAGGAAGGCCCAGGGGATCCATGAGCTGGAGCCCGCCTGCAGCGGGTAGCCTCATTGACAAGACTGTCCTAACTTGCCAAATTTTATTGATAACCATCAGATGCCAACTGAACCCAGGTCACAAAGCCACTGTAGCCTGGCAAGGTGCTACAGCCATCTTTGGCGCTTAGCTCCTGAGCGCAGTGTCTCTTCTGTCAGCTCTGCTCTAAACCGTGGGCAGGCTCCAGGCTTCACTGGCCATCTTTGCCTTCTCCCCTTTGGGGGGTGGGGCTGGGGGGACTCGGGGGACTCAACTGCTGCGATGCTCACTGCAAACACGTGGAAACTGAAGGAAAGAAGCAGTTAGTGCACCTGAAAAGGGCGGGGGGGGGGGAATCCAACTATCGGGAGTGAGTCAGAAGCTTCAGCATTGGTGCCTCTGTAGCCAGATGTGGCTTCGTTTGCCCTCTCTTGCCAACCATATGGAACAGGCATGGGAACACATCTTACCAAGGAGAAAGATGTATCTTAGAGATTTTGCCCAGGTCAGAGTTGACAAATAGGGGAACCTGTGTTCAGTACTGGGTCCCCGAGAGTGAACTCTCTTCTACCCAAGTGGGCAAGTGAACAGCCAAAATTCAGTTGTTTGTCAATTGTAGATAGAGAAGAAGAGGAGAAATGAGCATTTAGTTAGCATTTAACTTGTACACTGCTCCTTCCTGGGTGGGAGCAAAGGAGAATTAGGCTGGTGCAGCTGCCCTCAAGACAGGGAGGAAGGAAGGCTGGGGGAAATGAGGTAGGATGAGGTATTGCTCATGTGTGTGTGTGCAGGCTCTGGTTTTTAGTAGTATTTGAAGCTGGATTCATAAAACAGTTTTCTTCATTCCACTGATTAACAAATTACATAACCTTTCAGATTACCAGGTTAGGAAGCAGAGTTGTGATTCAAATCCAGGTGGTCTAACTCCAGTTACGTTTTCTTTAAATTACTGAAGGAGAATACATGGATCGGTTCCTTGGTTACTTTAATTACTGAAATGCTTTTATCCAATTCACTTGCTTTGGGAGAAAGTTCTTGAAACACAGAAAACACAGCTGAATTGAACCCTTACCACCGATTTCCCCAACTCTTCACTTTTTAATTCTTTTGTTGTTGTTGTTTTGTTTTTACTGACAGCAGCACACCACTAATGCCCTAAGCCGTTGCTTTCATAAAAGCCGGGAGCCGTGTGCAGGGGCCAGCACCTGTCTTTAAGTAGATGCATTTACATGGATACCTAATTTCAGCCCCAGATGTTTGAGTGGGATATGTGAGTGGTGCAAGGAGAGTTTGTCAGAACCATTGTTGGAGGTTTTCTTTTCCTCTGATAGCTTGGTCAGTGAGGGCAGCATACTAAACCATGAGTTCACCATCCTTCTTGATTTCATGTTGGTAAGTTCTGCTGACTGAACACGGATGGCCTTAGTCTCCTCACACTCACTTCCGTTGAAAATGCCCCTGATTTGTTCACAAGAGTAATTTAATCTGGTTGACAAAGCTTTGAGTAATGAGAAGGTACGTGACCAAAAAAAGTGACCACCTTGTGCAAGTGAGAAAGGATAGGGAATTGTCATTCAAAACATATCCTAGCATCACTCATTCAAATAGTGTTAAAGGAAAAATGGAAGGGTGAAAGATTTTACTACCACGGTTGGAGTAAGAGTAGTTATGGCAGCCTAGTGGGAACGTAAGATTACAAAAGCCTAAGATACATGATGGCCCCTTAGATGGTCTGTTTCTGAATAAATAATCAGGTAAGGGTCTCATACATGGGCCAGCATCATCACTAAAACTATTAACTTGGCTTCAGCCAACTTTAGAAGATGCCATGACAAAATTGCCTGATTTCTCTTGAGACTGGAGAGCTCTTGTTAGGATAGGTCCCCCAGGAAATTACAGTTTCTCTCTAAAGTCAGAAATACTCAGGCTCTACTGGCTACAGGGAGGTGACAGGGCAAGAGATTTAAGAGTGGAGAAGAACCATCTCTTCCCCAGTACATCACACCCCCTCTTGCCCTCAGTAGTTCCGTGTCAGCTCACAGCACAGCTCAGCCTGCCATAATTCATTCACACCCTGACCCTTCCTGATTCCGGAGCTACATTTACTCTTCTGGGCATATGTGGTGCTATTTTTCTTCTAGGCCTTCAGAAACCCAGGCATTCATATAGCTGGGGAAAGCAGAAAGCATCCACTAAATAAGGATTGCATTACCTTTGTGCTTTGCTTTAATGGTAAACATTCTTTGGTGGCAAGTAAAAGGAGGCTGAGATGTGGTAGTAAGGTGCCATTGAGCCATTTATTGTGTGCTTTCTGGTGATTCATTGTAGGATTTATCATGGGTGAGTCTTCCAGTAACATTGGTCAGTAGTTGTCATTCCTCTCCCCATGTCTACTTTTTTCATACTGTATGATAATTATTTAAAAAGGAAACATTTAAAATAGATCCGAAACTGATTGTATCTTGAAATTAGCCACCCCTAGCTACAGCTGCCTTCACAGAAGTCGTTGTATTTGTTAGATTTTTGCAAATTCTAAGCCCTTTCTTCCGTTTTATGAAGTTCCTGGATACCTGACCTTATTCATTCTTGTTTGGTGATATGACTACAAATGTTTTCAATGGGTAGATGTTTCACCCAGATTCAGAACTAATGAAGTTTAGTTAATTTTCAAAGTTTATAAATTTCCCTTTAATCTTTAACTTTTAAGATTTAAAATACCAATTCTGCAGCTTCTGTTACTAGAAAAAAAATCCAAATAATAAGAAAAGCAATGTATAAACATTCCCTAAACTATGGTATCCACAAAGAATTCCACTTATAAATGAAATATTCTCTTCTTTGTCTTTGCTTGGGAGATTGAGGGATAACTGTTTGTATTTGTACATTTTCTGAATTTCTGTAGGTTATACTTGTTTATGGTACATTGGGAAGTTTAGAGAAACCATTTGCAAATGTTTGAAGATAATCAACAGACAATACTCTCCCTTCTCAATTTTCCGGGAAATAATATGTTCTCTCTCAGTTAAATCATCAATGGAAAAAAATGTATGCTAGAGTAACTATTTCACCCCCATCCTTTTGGGACTATACAACTTCCCACTTTTGTGGCTCCCTAATTTCTTGTATTTCTAGAACCATAGAAACATACATAAAATGATGCTCCTCTGGCCTCAGTGGTAGAGATTCAACTTTACGTTTTTAGAGGAAATTGGAGGAGCCAACTGTAATGTTTGGCTTCTTGGAGTTTAGTCTAGTCCTGGAGTCACAATCCTTTCAACAACTGTGTCAAGGTAAAGGATTTGCTTCATTGAGGCCCAAAGGATGGAGGTGACAAGTTAACTTTTTTGCCAATTTAGTTTCTAAGTTGAGAAGCCCAAGAGACCAGACTGACTAGGAGAAGATTGGAAACAAAATCTATACATTCAAAAACAACGCTGATGGATGCTTGTTTTTAAGCAAGAAAAACAGAGTACTGAGAGGGAATCAGCGCACATGGGATGTACTCAGCTCCTAGGCCAGATTTGAGTTAATTATTGTTCCTATATTTGATGATTAGAAGTGTTCACCAGTGGCAGTCCCTAAGTTAAAGATTAGCCTGTCTCTACAAGGATGCAGACAAAAGTACTTCAAAGAACCACTGGGAAGCCACCAGATTGGTGGCATGCACACTTGTGAGTGCGGTGTGCCCAGGATAGAGCTGGCTGTAGAAGAAAGACCCAACAGTTCATATCCAGTGAGCTGCTGAGTCTATATCCACTGATGCAAGTTTGCATGTGAAAGCATATGACTTATAGTTATGTCACTAAAAATGTGGTAGAATATGAAATGATACATGTGGCCAGGTATTTTTACCTTCAGACATAGCCATAACCTTCTAAAATTTCAGCTGGGCTGGGACTCTGATAAAGTAGAAGAAACATTCTGTGCACACACTTGCAAGACAGACCCATCAGGCTCCAGCAGGCACAATGCTGGGCTTGCTATAAGCTCCAGACCTTCTAGGGCATCTCCTCAAAGCTGGTCTCCATGGATAGCTTTCAGCAACTGCCTCTCAGGTTTCATGGAAAGTTTTGTGTGCTTTAGATATGCAAGCATTTTCTTGAGAAGAAGTTTTGGCTTCAAAGAAAGTAGACTCTGCATCTCTAAAGGATTATCTTACATTTTTAATGAGCAATATCTCAGTTGGCATTATTCCTTGTTCTTCTGAGAAAGCTGAATTACTTGTAAATTTCTCTTGAAGTCGCTATTTATTTTTGGCAATTTCCCCTCACACACACAGTTGTAGGGTTCAAACCCAAAGCCTTGAGCATGCTGGGCAAGTGCTCTACCACTGAACTATATCTCAGTCCTATTTTTCTTTTTGCAGGGAGGGGAGATTCTTGCTGTGTATCTAATATTGCAAAACCACCACTGCAGCTATATGTGCCGTAGGGACACAATGCAAAAAATTCAAATTACCAAGTCTAGCAAGGGCATATGGTGACAAAGAAAAATGAAGCAAAAAAAAAAACAATCGTTTTTCCTAGCATCAAAGTTTGTTCTGCATGGGGAGAGAGCATGATTCTGTGGGAAAATGGTCTTCCCTGTCAATGAGGCTGAGAACAGACCAGTTAAAGTCAAGTGGGAAGATCAGTAAACACTGGGGCACTAAGGGGGTGATGCCTGAGAATTCTGCCCATCCTCCCCATCTCCCCAGAGTGCATCTTCACCTGACAGAGTACACTTGGGAAGGGAGAGGCATTTGACCAGTTATTAATAAGCCATAAAGGCTTTGGAAATCAGCTCCATGACTGCTTTCCAATGGAGTATTCCTTGCTGCACTGAGCGAACATCATGGTTCAATCACTTACACCTACTTTCATGCAGATAGGCCTTGCAGAGGAGTGGAGATGACTGAGGGACCAAACACACAGCAGCATGGAACACTTAACCTGTATAGGGAACACTTACCTCTGCTCCTATACCATGCCTTTGCTCAGCCTCTCCTATTGAAGACATGGTACCAAAGGAGTGGAGAAGGGGTGGCAATTCCATTTCCTTCACTGTGACCTGCATAGAATTCTTTTGTATCTTTTAGTGGTGTGGGGGGGGGGAGGTGGATGTTAAGGTAATACATTCTGTGTGTTTAAGCTTTTTTATATCCCTCAAAAGGCATAAGGAGGATTCATTTGGAGAAACTAACCAGGTTACAGAGATAAATAGTTCAGCACTAGCCATGTTTAATGAAGTCCTGTTGTCAAGGAAGAGGAGTAAATGCCAGTCAGATGCCAGCTCTGTATACTAACCAAGTAGAGATCTTCTCTAGATTTGTGGATTTCCACAGCACTAGGCTTGAGAGAAAAGGATATGATCAGCATTGAAGACACACACCCATCAACCAAGAGTGACAGCATGCACACAAGTTACTTCAGGGTTCACTTAAGAGATTCTAGTGAACAGTGATTGGACCAAAAACAAATGACAGTGACAATAAGAACAATATCAGCAACAGAAAACCCTTGGGATTGGCCTCTAGTGCTTTAAAATAGTCTCTGAGTGTATAACTAATTATTCTTAAGTTAGAAAGAAGTTAGACAAGATATCCTAGCAATCTCTCTCTTTTTTTTAGAAAATGTTACTGCTTTTATATTTTGATCAAAAATTTACCATTTTTTCCAGTTCAAATACTTTTATATCAATTTTTATTGTTATTAAATGATTACATAAATTTCACAGTATTGTGAGATCGTTACTTAGTTAAAGTCACAAACACATTCTAACTTTCATGGGGCAAATTGTCTTTATCATGGTCTATAAAGTTTATGAATTCTATGAGCTTTGACAATACAGTTATTTCTTCCACATTGGGTGATATGCACATTTCTTTGCTTAGTGTCAGCTGTTCCTTCTTTCCCGCTCATTCTCTCCCTCCCCTCACTGTCCCAGCAATCTCTAAGTTTGCCACTCCCAGGAATAAATTATCACAATCTAAAAATAAAATAAACAAACAAACAAGAACTCTGTGCAGATGTACCATGTACCCAGAATCATGGCGAGACACAGGCAGAAGTGCTTTCCATGCACTGCACAGGCTGTGGCAAATGAAAGCTTTGCGTTTCCAGCTTCATTTTCAACTAGACACTTGGCTGTGCCACAGCGCCAGTTGTTGCATTACCCACTACCACACACACACAGACACACACACACACAGACACACAGACACACACACACACACACACACACACCTGTCTTAGATGACAGGTTGTTTTGGGTGAAAAGAAAGTAAGAATGTGACTTATAATGTTTAATGCATAAAGGAGAGAAATACGCTTTATGGTTTTATTCATATGAACTTGGACTTAAGGTCCTAAAAACACAATTAAAAAGTGTATCTCTCCCTCATTTGCATGGCTTGTTTTCCTAGCATGTTTTTGGTATTGAAAATGAATGGCATTCCCATATAACATGTGTCTCAATATGTAATGTTATCCTCCTTGCAGCTGGCTTAGTTCTCTAAGTGTTGCTAAAATGTTACTGTCTTAAATTTGAGCCAACCTACAATAACAAATTATCTAGGAGCAAAGTGGCTAAAGGGCATTTGGTGAGAGAAGGGAGAAACCCTATATTTCACCCTTCTACTCTTGTTTTGGAAGTTCAAACTGTAACATGATATTTTTTTCTAGAGAAATCTATACATGCATACTTTAAAACTGGTTCAGATTGGGTGTTGTGGGAGCAAGAATGATCAGGCTTAAGTTTCTCTGTGAATTTCTGCTTCCCATCAACAATCCCTTTTGATATTTTAAACCCCTATTTAGAGTAATTTCAAGATACTTGGAATCTATGTGGTTAAATGTAAAACTTTGTCATTATGATTTGTTAGATGCTTGCACTTTAAATATTTATAAGTTATTTTTAAGTACTTTATCCAAAATCCCTCTCCCACTAGAATACTATAATTGAGTGGTATCTGATCACCATTTGAGGGCATCATCTTACTGACGGGCTAAATCAGTACAGCAGACAGCACGTTCTTCTTGCTCTTCTGGTTTTCATTCAAATGTCATTTTTAGTTGATTCAGCTTCTTTTAAAAAACGTATAATAAGTTCTAAACAGGAGTGATCGCCTGTGATTAAAAAAATTCCTTGGGATTCTAAAGGTAAAGTGTTCTAACTCGAACCACTTATTTCTCATTCTAAGAATAATTAGCAAGCTTCCCATTAACGTATTCTATCTTAGTTTGTGTCCATGTGAATTTATAGTGTTATAATTTTCCTCCAGAGTGTCTTAAGGACAGTTTGTTGGTGTGTAAGGACAGTTTGGTGTATAAAATGAATTCCTTATTGTTCATCTTTCAGCCATCTTGGAACTCCAGACATAAGAACCTGCCTTATCGTAGTACATACGAGCCTGTGTATATACTCATGAAAAAGAGAGAGAAAACTCTTTCCAAACTCAGAATCCATTTACACTTCAGAGGTTATAAATCTCAAGCTGATTACAGGCCTCTGGGGCTCAAACTCTTTTATGTGTAGCAAAATGCAATGCTTTGGTAAGAACCATGGGATAAAAGGTATAAGAAGGCTCCGGAACTTGATCTGACATCTAATAACACCTACCGAACAACATTTTCATGAGCTAAGTGTAAATGAGTCAGAAACATATAGATTCAATTTCTCTTAAAATCATATGGGGTTTAAAATTAAGACCAAAGTGCTTTGGCAAAATAAAGTTTGGTTTTAGCCAAATGCCAAATATTCTAGATTTTGCCAAACCAAAAATATACGCAGATCCACCCACCCCCATTCCTCCCAGTTAATATAATGGCATCATAAATATCAGCCTCAAGGGCTATTTTCATTTTCCTCAAGGTTTGAGTGATGTGAATCTGAAATACTAATTGAAACACTGAAATTTTTTTGGTAGAAAAACATTATAACCTTGCACTTAAATTGAGGATCACTGGTTCCAGATTCTTCCTGATCTTTTAAAATATTTTATTGTTAATATTAAGGTATTGTACAGAGGGGTTACCATTTCACGAGTAAGGTAATGAGTACAATTCTTTTTTGGGGGGGGTCTGGTGGTGGGGCCTGAACTCTGGGCCTGGCGCTGTCCCTCAGCTCTTCAGCTCAAGGCTAGTGCTCTAGCGCTTGAGCCACAGTGCTACTTCCGGTTTTAGAAGAATCGAACCCAGGGCCTCGAGCATGCAAGGCAAGCACTCTACCACTGAGCCACCTTCCCAGCCCCATAAGTACAATTCTTTTTGGACTATGTCAACCTTTCCTTTGCTTTCCCTCAGTTTCCCTTCCTGTCCCTGCCCACCAGTTGCATGGTTCATTTGCCACAGTGTTCTTGTCCTGATTTTGACAACCCTTCTCTCTGCCTGATCAGCTTGATCACTTTATTCTGTGTCAGCTCTGTGTGTGAATATTTTAAAGTACTATATTTGGTTCCTAACAATCTTTTTCATGTGTGTGGCAATACTGCAGATTGAACTCAGACCTCACATTTGGTTGGTCAGTACTCTACCACTTAAGCCAGTTCCTGAGCTTGTGTTGTTATTTTTGAGACAAGGTCTCAAAAATGCCCTTTTTGCCTGGGCCAGCCTGACTACAATCCCCCTATTTGTGTTTGCCTAAATTGCTAAGAGAACAGGCCCTCATATCATACACAGCCCTTGGTTGAGATGGAGTCTCTAGAGCTCACTCCACCTGCTACCCCCGCTGGCCTTGAACCTTAATCTCCTGATCTTCACCTCCCAAGTAGCTAGGATTACAGGCTTGAGCCACCTCACCCAGCTATTACTCCTTAATTTATACCTAATTCATATATTACAACCCATAGAACTTAATAAACTATTACTCTTATTTAAACTAGAGGAGACAGTAGAGGGTAATATACCAATTTTACACTAATACCTAACATTGACTTTTTTTTTTTGTTTTTGGGTCCGGTCTTGGGTCCTGAACTCAGGGCCTGGATGCTGTCCCTCAGCTCTTCAGCTCAAGGCTAGCGCTCTACCACTTGAGCCACAGCGCCACTTTCATATTTTTTCTTTTTGCTTATGTGGTGCTGAGGAATCGAACCCAGGGCCTCATGCATGCAAGGCAAGCGCTCTACCACTGAGCCACCTTCCCAGCCCAAAGTTCTACATTTTGGGGGGGGGAGGGTCCGGTCATGGGGCCTGAACTCTGGGCCTGGGCACTGTCCCTCAGCTCTTCAGCTCAAGGCTAGCGCTCTACCACTTAAGCCACAGCGCCACTTCCGGCTTTTTTTCTTTTTGCTTATGTGGTGCTGGGGAATCAAACCCAGGGCCTTAGGCATGCAAGGCAAGCGCTCTACCACTGAGCCACCTTCCCAGCCCTAACACTGACTTTGCAGAGTTGTTGTATTAGTAAGACATAGGGGGAGGGAGGAGTATGGAGGAGAGAGAACACTATAAAAGGGAAAGAGTGCTGGGTACCAGTGGTTCATGCCTGTAATCCTAGCTACCCAGGAGGCTGTGATCTGAGAATTGCTGTTTGAAGCTAGCCTGGACAGAAAAGTCTATGAGACTCTTACCTCCAGTAAACTACAAAAAATCCAGAAATGGAGTTGTGCCTTAAATGGTAGAGTACCAGCCTTGTGGCGACAAAGCTAAGGTACAGTGTCCAGACCCAGAGTACTGGTGCGTGCACACACGCGATACAGCACCCCTCCCCACACACACAAATGGGAGAAAGTGTTGCACAGATCCTTATTTTGAGGCACTAGAGAGTTGTGAAAGACTCAAGGTCACTTTTAGAATCGTCATGAAGCAGCTGCAAACTGATAACAGCAGACACCAGGCCTCACGGAGGAGGGACCAGGCACCAATTTCTCATGCTGTAACAGCGTCTGGCAGAACGCGTGCACAGGCATTTGTCAAGCATGTGAATGAGAAGTGTCTCTGTGCAAGAGCTACCTTGGTGTGTTCCTTACAGCAGATGAATTCTGAGTCAGGAGTGGAGGAATGAGGAAGGCAGCAAGATGTCACAAGGCACAGATGCAACAAAGGACAGGCTGGGTGAGGATGACCTTCCAGTTGTACTTGGTCAAGCAAAGAGTTTAGCTACAGAGGACAAAGAGCATGAGGCTGGAGAAGAGCAAAGTGGGGAACAGGAGGTGGAAGTATTGGTCCTTGAGACATGAGGCTCCATCACTGTGACCTGGAGCAGAGGAGTGACAGGATGAAATTTGTGTGTGAGGAAAATTACTTTAGCAGCTGCTCACAGACAGAGAGGAAGTGAGGAAAGACTGGCTTTGCTAAAGCTGATCATGGTGTTCTGATGACAGGCTAATTACCAGCAGTGGAGTGTAAACATTTCAGAACCTTATTGGTAGAGGGTGAGAGGCGTCGGTGCCTCATCTGTGTCTTAAGTATGTAAAGCCATTGTAGCAGGACAATAGAAGAACTTCCTTGTCCCACCATGAGAAAAGGAGACATCACAGCCGACAGTGGAAGGAAACCTCACAGCCATCAGCCAACAGATGGTTCCCCGCACAATGAAGGGATGCTGGCAGCCCTGGTTGTCATGGAAACAGGTGTCTCCTCTTGACCAGCCGACAGCTCTGAGCTGAGGCCAGTGGGGTGGGGAAGAGCTTGGTGCAAAATGTTACCTGATAGCTTTGTCTTATTTGTGGAGAGGGGGGTAGGGGGGGGGAAAGAATATTGGGAGCTACACAAAGGCTGGTTGGTAGTCTCCTAGCAGTGGACTTCCTGACCAAAGACATGAAGATGCTGCAGAGAGGTCTCCTAGATGCTCAGCTCTCTATCTGAGGATGAAAAAGCAGCAGGAAGGCCCAAGTGGTTTGTTTTCTCTAGCTTCCACAGACATTTTGTTGGAAGCAGAATTAGAGCCTCCCAGGACCTGAAGGTATTTTTAAGGGCACCCTTGGGGACATTCTTTTTATCATTTTTCACTTCTAGGTAGACTTCATGAAGTTCCATTTATGGTGACGATGGACTCCTGGTAGAGGAGAGAGGTGAAAGCATGGTTCAGTGGAAAAAGAATCTGTGCTCTGCAGTAGAGTTGGCCTGGGTTCAAATCCCAGTAGAGTCATTTACTAGGTGAGGGAGAAAGTGACTTAACTTCTTTGAACCCTGGTGACTATGTTGTGAGTCATCACAAGATTGCCATGAGGAATGGATAAATGATATGTAAAGTTTGGCTCTATGGTATGTCCCTAGGAATGGTAGTTACCAGCCTGTTAGAAAGGCCACATGCCCTGGGGGAAGCACACAGAGCTATAGTGAAACTGTCTGGATTTGAAGAAATTTTCTCTTAACCAGATATATGGAGTTAGGCAGGGTTCTGAGTCCTGCATTTATTCATTAGATAATTATATCAACTAATATTAATGGAACACTGTCTAGGTAGACAGTGTTCCATATACTATATACTGACAATAATACTGTAGACTTTCATTTATAAACCCAGTTTACAGATAAGGAGACTGAGTCATGTAGAGGTGAAGAGTTTAACCCATTCATGTGACCAATAATAAGCAGCTGTGACTTGATGAGTAGTCTAATTCAGAATCTCCATGCAAAACCATTGTGTATGTTTTATATATGTATATGTATATATACATACATGGAGATAAATATAGATATATAGATAAATATAGATATAAAGATAAATATAGATATATACAAAATGAAGATATATATATATATATATAATCATAAGGTAAAATGCCTGGGAGCTACCTGGCAGCACCCAGATTAGGTACCTATTATAAGAATTGTCCTGGTGGCCCCACAGCCCAGAACAGCTTCTGGGAAAGTCATGAAACATGTTGTCTAACTTAAAGGCTAGAAAAGCCATTCCAGAAACCCTCATAAAATCTCTCCTGCATCTTCTTCTTGCTGTTGTCTCAGTAGCAGGCTTGGAAGTCAGGGCTTCCTGCTTGTTAGGCATAGTCTCTAATGGTTGAGCCACAGCCATAGCCCAGAAAATCCCACGTTCAAAAAATCTCCCATTCCATTTTATTTTCAAGTAGGAGAGCTGTAACTGGAAAGACCAAATGATGAAGGTTGCTAAGTGGTACAGCAAGGATTAGAACCCAAGGCCTCATCCGACTTGGAGTTAGTTACATGCCAAAGACCAGTGTCACATTTTGCCAACATGCATGTCTGTTTCACATCCTGCAGTTGGTTTCAGGGAGGAAGTAGACACACCTGAACATCTGGGCTCAGGGACTGAAAAACTGTAGAAAGTGACCATTAAACACACACCCTATCTCTTTCACTATTTAGAGGAGAAGTCAATATTCCCGCTGCTACTTTTTACAATGGTGTTTCCATTGGTATGAAGCTTTCTTTCTACTAATGGGCTGGTTGTAAAGAATGAGTATGGGAAAGACTGCTTTTGCAAACCTCACATAAAATTTTAAAGTCTGCTACTTGCCACACAAATCTGCTTTGATCCTATGGGTTTTTTCTTTGTCATGTAAAATGCCTGTGTTCAGATAACAGAAATAAACTCAAACATCTGGGTGCTTTGTCTTGAGAGATGAAGTGGTAGAAATCAGAAGAATATCACTCTGGCTTTTTCTCTGTACCTTGGCCTCTCCCATACCAGCAGGGACCCAGTAACACCTGCTGCTGTAGTGACAGATCGGGAGTGGGGAGCAGGGACCTGCTGGGTCATGTGAACACACAGCAGCTAGTTGGAGTATTCGATAAAGTTTGAATGAAAATACTCTTTTGGCTGGTACTAGTGTCACATGCCTGTAATCCCAGCTATAAGAAAAGCAAGGAAGGAGGATCACAGTTCCAGGCCATCCCTGGGCAAAAAACTGCTAGACTGAAAAATAAAATAATGTAAAAAGAACTGGTGGTATGGTAGAATACCTGACTATATGAGGCCCTTAGTTTCAAACCCTAATTCTGCCAGGAAAGAAGGGAAGCAAGGAAGGAAGGAAGGAAGGGAGGGAGGGAGGGAGGAAGGGAGGGAGGGAGGGAGGAAGGGAGGAAGGAAGCAGGCAGGAAGGCAGGCAGGCAGGCAGGCAGGAAGGAAGGAAGGAAGGAAGGAAGGGAGGGAGGGAGGGAGGAAGGGAGGGAGGGAGGGAGGAAGGGAGGAAGGAGAAGAGCTAGGCTCTGCACATTTCCCCTTACAATTCTGACTTTGTTACTTGCGCACTGTCAAGGTAAAAGAGGGAGGACATGAATATGGACTGCAGACAGCCCTCTCCTGAAGGAGCCTGGACTTTGGGGTTCTGGAAACTGGATTTCCAGCTACATTTACTTCTTTTTAGCTGGTGATCTTCAGCTAGAAAAACTTGACTTTTCTGGCAAGGAGTTTGTCTGTAAATGGAGACAGTACTAAACACTTCAGTAGCCTTGTTTCTGTGAAGTAAACATGTGTGAGAAATAAGTACAAAATTTACTTGTTTTCAACTGGAATTAGCACAGAAAATGCCTAGTGCCATAATTGTCATGAAGAGGTGCTTGATCACATCTGCCACCTTGCTTTGAAGACTGAAGCTTTCTTAACTGCAGGAAGAAGTGCTTAGTCCTGAAAGCCAGTGGCGCAGGCCTCCAGGCTTTCTCTTTCAGACTTTCTACTTCACGTTAACTTACCATGTGAATCTTTATCTTGTTTTTCTTTTGAGAGACTGGGCATAGCCACCTACGTCAGTATGTTTCTAAGAAAAGTATACACTGTTTGCCTGAAATCCCTCGGTATTTTTAGAAAGGGGTCTTTTTCTTCACCTATACGCTTAGGTTCCAGAAAGAATTTCAGGTAGGGAGGCTCAGAGGGGCTTCTGTGGCTCAAAGTTCTTTTGTCACTCAGGAACTTGTAGAGGCCAATAAGAAATAGCAATGACCACTTGTTGGGACATTCAGGCCTCTCCATATAACATACAGAACCAATTAAGCAAAGAAAAGCAAAAATTTCATGTATAAAACAAATTAAAGATAGTTGTAACAGTGGGGAGGGGTCTTGTATGGTTGTGATTAAGGAATAAAATGAGAAATAGCTAAAGGAGCAAACTTTCTAAAAAAAAGTATTAAGCAAAGCCTTATATGTGGTTAAACAGCTCTTAAATATGCATGAGCCTTGGCTTATCAGTGCCACAGGATGAGTGGCACCATGGAGACAAAGCTGCAATTCAGACAGAGCCCTGCCCCAAGCCAAGCAGAAGCTCACCCTCAGCCCCTCACCCTCTCATTACCAGCGATCACTTCCTATCACAAGCATACTAGAAAGAAGGGCTATTCTTCAATCATTTGCATTAATTAATGAACTCTGAGCATAGAGGTGCTGATGGGTGTGGTGGCTTACACCTGTAATCATAACTACTTAGGAGGCTGAGATCAGGAAGATGGTAGTTTTAAGCCATCCTGGGCAAAACATTTGTGAGATTCTATCTCAACCATGAAAAAGTTGGGAATGGTTGAGCATACCTGTCATCTTAGCTACTCAGAAAATGTAAATAGCAGGATCAAGATCTAGGCAAGCCTGGGCATAAATGCCTGCCTCTCTCAAAAATACTTGAAGCAAAAAGGACTGGGGTTGTGACTCAAGTGATAGAGCACCTGCCTTGCAAGCACAAGGCTTTGAGTTGAAACCCAGAACCTAAACAAACAAAAAGATGTCATTTACTGCAAAAGTAAAATGTTTCCATTCTGTTCAAAGCCATTTCAAAACTCTTTCTAAAGCAATGGTTGTCAAGGAAGTGAGAAGCACCTTTTGGCAAAGCTGTACCCTCCCTGGATGGACTTAGTGGGAGACCACTATCTGGCATCACACTCAGCGTTTATCAGCTGCTGCAGGCGGCTCTGTTCATTGACCATGGGGCTCTGCCCTTGTAAGTGTCCTAGAATAGCTGTGGCTACCTGAGAGTAGTCTCGTCCTCAGGGACTCGTTATTGTCCTAGATAAACAGCGTTGCCACCGCCAGCACGTAATAGCTGTATTTAACTGTGATAAGTGATGGGCAGTCGTGCCCAACTGAGTGGATCTCTGCTAGGACTGGGGTAATTGGACAAAGGCAAGTTCACTTGGCAACAGGCATTTCTTGAATTGATAGAGTTGATGCCACAGGGTTTTAGACCCCTGGGAGTAAATATGATAAACAAGGGAGCTTGCCTTCTGAATGTGGGAGACAGGACAGACCTACCGGATCTTGATGATGCAAATCACTAATGTAGTTGAGAAAGGCAGTAAAAGGTGGGACATGGAATAGACTGACAGAGGCAAGCTTCTAGGTAGAGGTGGTATCACATCACAGAAGGTCTAGGTTGGGTTGTAGGATGTTATTTGTTCTCAGTGTCTACATTTACTTTGGGAGCTGGTTTCTTGGATATTTTACAGAATTTTTTAAAATCAATTCACAGGTACACTTTTGTTCTCTGGGCAGTCTTTGTGATAAAGTAAGCTGAATAAGAAAATCACATTCTTAGCAATGCTTCCCTGATGGAATGGGAAAATACTCAGCACTCTTGTGTGCTGATAATTTCTTAAGAGGGCATGTCATTCCTCTGGCCAAAAGGGGTAGGCAGACCTGGAATTCTGAAGACAGTTGACCACCTATACCCCATAAAAGACCATGCATAGTGGTATTAGGCTTATATATGGCATATGCATGGTACAAGATATGGGCTTGTTTGCATGGGATTATGTATGCATCAGAGGTGAGTTATTCTGCCTCTTGCATCCAGGGCACTCCAAAATTCTCTCCTAGAGATATCTGAATGTGTGTGTGTGAGAGAGGATATGAGCATACGTGGGCTCATATCAGATTAATAGAACAAAATAAAGTGAAATGTTGGGCTAAAAAAGCCAGACATTAGTAAACTTCCTTATATATTGGCAACATATTAATATCTAGCTGCCCAAACTGATGATACTACATATTTGATAGGTAGGGGCTTTTGATTTGATATGTAGGGGCTTTTGCCAGAGCCAGATATCATTGGAAGCCTCACCCAAGCCCACATTTCAGGGAGAGGACTTGGGGAGAGGTCAGGAAGGAATGGGCCTGAGGTCACACAGTGAGGGCCTCACTGGAGTCACTTCATTTTTGTACAGGTGAGGACACTGAAGTGGAGAGGGCGCGTGTTTTCACAGAGCCCCTCTGGGTGGCAGGTGCCAAGACCAACTTCCTAAAGCCCAAAGGTCACTTCCTCTCTGTCTTGTTGGTTTCCATTGATCCCATCACAAATATCACGAAAGTGTAGCCCAAGCTTCGGTCTTCATTGTTACTGATTCTGAAGTCTCTGTCCCTGTCACCAACAAGGAGATCACTCTGAACCTGCCAGAACCAGTAGAACTGAGGAGGCTGGCTTCAGAACTACCCCCCTCCTCAAAAGTTCCCAGCAGAAAGGGGCTTGTACTGCCACCATCTGGCCTTCGGGAATGTCCCAGGCATGGCAAGTTTACAGTGAGAGGAAAGGATGGGCACAAATGGTCTACTCTGTGGTTCTCTTAAAATAAGCTCTGTGTGAGGAGGCTTTGGGGAGTGGGGCTGCAAAAAATAGAGCGGCGTGCAGCTGCACCCTTTAGAACTTTTGGGGAAAACACATATTATTTACCAGACAATAATAGATACCAGAGAATAATAATGATTATTATAGTGTTTGGGATGGCAAACGCTGTAGTTAAGGTTCCAGAATGGCTCTTATTATAATCCCGTTTTCCCAGCCTCTTATGAAAGCCTGGAAATTTTTTTCCAAGCAGGATTATGCCGGACATGTTTGGCCTTTGTCCAAAGGTGATTTGAATACAAAGAAATTTATCTGAGAGATACTCTTTTTTTTTTCCTTTTGGTAGTATTACATTTAAAAAAAAAGCTCATTGGAAAAGCATTGGCACTTTTTAAGTGAGCAATTAAAAATGGTGTTGTTTCCCAATCACTGGAAGAAAATGTTAAACACCTTTCCCCCCCCCCCCATCTTCCCTTTTAAAGAAAGAATTTGGAGGCCCCTTTGGACTCCAAGATGTGGTCACTCTTGGTCTCAGGCCCAGAGGTGGGATGAATTCCCTCCCTCTGCAGAACCTTAGCTCCAGAAGAAGCTACCCATATGTCTTCCACCCAGCTGTCATTTCTGCAGCTCCTTTCCCACCCTTTGTTTCATGATGGCTTTGTTTTTCTATCTCTTCTTTCTTTGTCCTTCATTCTCAAAAGATATACATAGAGAAAGAGAGAGAGCAGTGGAGTTCTTTATTCAGAGATAAATACCCCCATCTCCAAGTAAGTCTGACCATGCCAAATGGAAAGGTTTCTATGGCCTTGTAATTCCCCCCCCCCAACGCATATTTGTGGTGTTTTGCATTTTCACTTTGGTTATTTAATATACATATTAAATGCACACTGATCTGGTGATTTAATGTGATTTGGGGAACTCAGGCATTTCCTGTCGTGCACATTGAGATTTTCAAGCCTTGTTTTTGGCTGATGATTATTATCGTTGCCGTTAACACCAGGATTTGGATAGCAGGGTTCAAAACACAAGCTTCTACTTAGTCCCTCCCAATGGGCATTTGACCTCCTCTCTCATGTGCTAAATTCATGTTACAAACACCCTGAGCCAGTTTCCAGACCCTCTAAAATGAGGAAAAGTGTAGTATGTTGTCTCTGGGGTCCCTTCAAGTCCTAAATTCTATCACCTTTCTGAAATGATTGCTCAGTGTTCTGAATAGTTGTAAAGATGTTTACAAGTCCACCTCACATATCACCCATTCACATTTCGGATTCCCCATTTATTGGCTGGAAATGGGGGAAAAAAAGGGTGGAGGACTATTTGAGGACATCATGGAAAAGAGCTCTGATTTATTTTGCCAGCATGTGTCAAGCACCTGTGAGGGTCTGGACTCCTGATTCCCTGACAATATGCAAGACACTGCAGTCCCAGACCTCAGGGATCTCACAGTTCATTGGGCAGACTTCCAGGTGGTTGCTTCCTGGGAATCCCAATGGTCCTAAGGAGGCTGTATTTCAGACCAAGGTTCTGGTTGTAAATCAAACCAGTAAGGACAAAAAGGCAGAGCCTCAGGTCTATGGTGAATGTGGAGACAAGTGCTCCCCAAAACAGATTTGAAACAGTCTATTTACACCTTCTTCCCTTGATCACATGAGGCCTGTCTGGTTTATTGTCCTCTAGTCCTGTACTCCTGTTTGATTTGGTTGTGAATGGATGGATATGATTCACCTTTAACAGGTAAGATCTACAGAGAGAGACAAGCCTTTCTCCCAGCTTAATCACCTCTGCAGGAATCTTGTAAAGAAAGTGCTATGGTATCCACTGTAACTTTTTCTTTGCTACAAAGTGAATCTCTTGGTCTTTTTTAAACACAAAAAATACCAGATCTGCAACATGGAGTGCCAGGGTGTGGTCTGGAACTCAGGCATGGGAGTGGGAGTAGGGGAGTGTCCTTGACTGGCTATAGAGTGACCTTGGGGACTAGCAAGACTATGCACTGGTTAAGCCTGCAGTCCTGGGTACTGAGTGGTAAAGGATGCTGTGGTCTTTGTTGAGGGCGTGGCACAGCCTGTCATTATGGTATTCCAAAGAGGGTTCAGGTTTCATTTCCTCACACAAAGCTGGCAGGACTGTCCAGAGCAGGCCATGAATGAAAGTCATGTTGAAATCACGCTATGTTGCCTTGCCTTTGTTGTAGGGATTCTTGTTAGGTTGCCGGGGAGGGGGGAGGGCGGGGGCTCAGGCCAAAGGGTTGTTGTTTTTTGTTGGGGGGGGGGGGGGGGGGGGGTGCTCCCTGGCTCAGGCCAAGCTCCCCTCAGCTGGGCAGGGAATGGGGGGCAACAGAAGACTTGACCCAGTGCATTCTGATGGCCCTTTCTCTTTTCCCAGGAATGAGCATTCCCAGGGTACCTTGCATGGAGAGGGTGCGGAGTAAACCATGACACGCCATCCAATGACACCAGCTGGTCAGCTCACCACCCCCTCTGGCTAAAAGTCAAGCAAATAAAGCCACTTCCTGTCATTAAGCATCTCAGAGGAAGCAGCCCTCCCTCGGTGGCCTCCAGCCCAGAGAAGCCAGCACGTCTTGGACCCAGCAAGCAGGCCCAGCCTTCCTGCTGCCATCAGCTCTGCTTCTCCCCAGAGGAACTTAGGGATTTCGCCCTGGTTTAAAACACACACACACACACACACACACACAACACAACACAACAAAACACCAACAAGCCACAAGGACCAATGTAGGTATTCTCCCCGCCCCATCTTCAAGACTCCTGGAAGATGATACGGATTGGAAAAGAAAAATCTTTTTTAAAATCTTTTTAAAAACTGCTGTGGTTTTGCTGCTACACTAAAAATTGTGATTTGCATTGTATGGTTTTGGACCGATGCTGTTCACGTTTTGATGGTGGGGAGGGATGGTGTTGGAGTCCTGATACTTCAGATTCATCTCTGTCCAGCCCAGGATGCACTTTTAAATGAAGAGTTAGAATATTTTATTGGCTAATATACTTTTCTTGTTATTTTTACAAAGGCCACCTTTCTCCTTTTTGATGCCATATTTTCAGTGTTACACTTTTATGGCTTTTAATTTTCGATTTGACAGATGTAAGAAGCAGCATGGATAGTTTATACTGTGGTTTTTTTCAGAGACTGAATGCCAAGAGAACTCGGTAAATGTTTATTCTTCTCAGCTTTCTCTTGAAATTCCCCTAAATAGCGCCCCATTTGGGAACAGAGCAAGAGTGTTGAACTGAAGACCAAAATACCCTCAAGGTGTAAAATAATCCGAGGGGGGAATATTTGCTGGGCGACACGAAAGACTCGGATGAAATTTCAACCGTGATGGTTTTCGGTGATCCAGGAAGTCAGTGAGACAATCTCTCTCTACCAGAGCCCTTTCGTGATAATTAGAATGGTATGGACAAACCAATGAAAAACGAGAGAAAGTGAGAAAGATTGCCTGTGATTCTGTTTCACTGTTTGCTTTCTCCTGTCATGGTTAAGAGAAATGTGCAATTGGATCCTCAATCAGTGGGTGGAGGATAACAGGGTAGATTTACTTGTGTGCACTTGTACAGTCGTAGCTGCAAGTCCAGAGTCCTCTAGAGCATGTGTACTGGCACTGAGCTGGTGAGACAGTTGTGGAGTACCCCAGTCTGATAAGTACAGAGAAAAAAAAGAAAAAATTAAGAAAAAAAAAAGGAGAGCGAGCGAGAGAAAGAGAGAGAGAAGAAAACTTAAAAAAAATCACCTTGTGATTCAGTGTATCTGTTTACTAACTCAAAAGCAATTGTTCCCTCTGGAGGGGTCCAGGTACCCCCCCACACACCAGGCTGTGGAGCCTGGGCAGTTCACCGTGGGAGGGCAGGTCCCTGGTGAGTCACATCGACCTTGCACCACTGGGGCCATGGATGCGTGTACATACTGTATTTCTATATTCTCCTTTGTACAGTCACTTAACAAGTCAAGCTACTGTTTTACAGGTGCTCCTTATTTATTAGAGCTGCGAGAGCTTGGGGGACACACCTGGCGAGCAAGCTCGCTTTTTAAAAATGAAATTTGGGGGCAGGGGAAGGGAGGCGGGAGGGAGGGAAAGCTCGCAAGGCCTGGGAGAGATTTATAAACATGAACAAAAGAAAAAAACATCCACAACCAATCAACCAACCCCAACATCACCCAACTCACCAAAGCAGGAAGCAGCAGCCCCCCTCTGGGTGCCCATTTTCCTGCTGGGCCACAACATTCTCCTCTCTCCCTGACTGGTGTCAGATTCATCAAACAAAAATAAATCTCGAAGAAAAAAAATGCACTTACATGTGCTTATTTGGCTTTTCTCATTATTATGACTATGGTTGTTATTTTCCTCATTATACAAAGTGCTTATTTCTCTTCCCAGAGGCATTTGAAGAAAGATGATGAGATGCAAGGGGCATTCTGACCCTCCCTCAGCTGCTGTGGGGCACGCATCTCTGCAGACCAGCACCCATACCATCTGTGCCAGAGGCCAGTTAGCCAATCACAATTGTTGCGGACAGCCTGGTGGGTGTTCAAAGAGTTCTTGGACCAAGAGGCCCAAGGCCACTGTCCTTTCCAAGTGTCCTGGGCTTTAAGTTCTGAAGCTTGGAATCAAAAGCATCATCTGATGAATACAAACATCCCCTAAACATCCCACTCATTTCAAACCCTGCCTCACCCCCATGGGCCAGGAGAGGCCTTTGCCACAGCTGGTCATGGAAGGACTAGGTTGGTGTTTGTTTGTTACATGAGTTAAACAGAAAGTTCCAAAAGTGGAACCTACACGGATACCAGTTATAATCAATGTAAATCTAAGCCAATCTTCTGTTTCTCCAGCTGAAAAAAACTAAAGTCTAGAAAAGTAGACCAACTTTGTCCAGAGTCCTGCACTTAGTGATTTCACTTGTCAAAAAATAAATGGGTTAAAATCTTAGACACCACCTGCAGCTCCTGGCGAATGAACATCTTATAGATTCTAGAGACCCAGTTTCTTCCTACCACAAGCTTCCTGGTGCATGTTATGTTCGTGATAGTGACACCATGTGAACCTGGCTGATGAAGCAGGCCCGAAAGGATGTGCCAGGGGCCAAAGCACCTCCCACGTGGCTGTCTGGTACAAAGTCCCTGATAGCATTATGTATCTGAACTTGACCATACAGACAGTCATCCAGGATATCAATCTTGCTTTTGTCTGTAGTCCAGGATGGTCAAGCAAACATTTTGACCCAACTGGAAACAAAAGGTGCCTTTGTTTCCACAAGAAAAGAGTCTGCAGCATCTCATTAGCCATCAGCACCCTTTTCTTCTGCCCCTTCTGCTGATGGCTGAATGTGCCACTCTCTTGGGCATCAAAACCACACGTAAAGAGAAATAGAACAGTTGTGGAAGCAAAAGCTAGCACAGGGTCACATATAAATAGCAGTCTCACTTAATTTTCACAGCAAGCCTATGAAGAAGGCCTTCCTTTTCCCTGTATTTCATACAAAGAACCCAGAGCTCAGTGCACTTAGTAATCATCCATGGCCACATGTCAGGTGAGTTGCAAAGCCTGGAGGTTCAGGACCAGACCACAGGCCTTACACCTGATCCAGAGCAAAGCTGCTGACATCTTCATAAAGAGCCATTTTCACTTCCATTCAATTTATGGCAGTGAGTTGGTTTTATCCTAAAGTGACCCCTCATTTTGGGTTAAGCCAGAGGGTGAGTGTTGGGAGGCATTTTGCCAAAAAGCACCTTATTAGATGTGGGGAAGCCCCAAAGACCCTTCATTTCCTGAGGCTTGAATCAGGCTAGGTTTGTCTTGGCAGTTGTCAAACCCACATAGAACACAAGGTCCAAGTCCTCTGCCGAGGGAGACCAGAGCAAAGTAAAGCTCATGGCGTCGGTGTGCATTATCTGATGATTAATGGGAGGATGGGTTGTACTCAGGACGGACCCCTGCCTGGTCTCATCAGCATTCTGACTGGATGTTTTCTAGGGTTTATGTAATCACACCACTGGAGGTTGGCTTCACAGCTTTGCAGAGCCACACTCCTTTGTGGGGTGTTCCCTGGTATGGAAGGGCAGCTGGAGCTGCAAGCGGGGCCTAGGTGCCAGCTGTGCAGCCCACAGAGCACTGCCAGAGGCCAGGGTTGAGGCTCTGATCCTGGCTACCTCTAGGCTTGTCCACGCCCTCTCCTGGCTGTTAGCCTCGCCCACACACCACGGGAATTAGGAACTGATTCCTGATGGCCTGCTCTCTCCCCATCTTGTGCCATTGTACATGGAGCTGCCTCTGTCTTCCTCATCCCTGGGCAATTCCTGCAGCCCAGTTTCTTGGAGCCAGTCCTTCCTCCCTCCATGATGACTTCTCCAATACAAGTCACACTGCTTGTTCAGCCCTGCCCATGTCCCTGCCCTTTACTAGTTTGCAAAGTCCTTGAGGGTGCAGATGGTGTCTTTTTTTTTTTTTTAGATGGTGTCTTATTTGCTTCTTGTTTGTAAGGCCCAGCATATTTAAAGGCTCAGTCATCATCATGAACTATTATTATTGTTGCTATTAACAAAGCTACTCCCTCCAAGGTACACTTCCCATGCTACCCCTTCATAAAACCAAGGCGATTTCACTGGGGGGTACAACTGATGGCTTCTCCTTTGGGGTCTATACCTTCCGTTTAAATGGAGCAAGGCCATTCTGGTACTGTTCTAAAACAGTCTTCCTATATCACCAAGGCTCCACAGAGGCAGACTCAGTGGCCAGCCTAACTTTGCCTCCTCCAAGAGCTATTAGACACCCTTGAAACTGAAAATGGTAAAGAAATTGATGATCTGGTGTGATGTTGAAAGAGCATGGTAAACCCTGAAACACAGAGCTATGCATCTCCAATGCAGAAAGCCTCTTTTATTTCTTTTCTTCTCTTTTATTTCTGGTGTTTAAAGGAGGGAGGTCCACTGTGAAGGGGTCAGCATTAGTCTCTGCCCCTGTGTCCCTCTGCTGAACACTGAATCCAGGTCACAGGACTATCACACATTTCCACCCAGAAAAGCCCAAGCCATGACTCTTGAATCTTGACTCCTGAACACATTAGTAGAGGGCAAATTAGCCTACAGAGCTAGAAAGTGCCTATTCATCTCTCTTCTTGACTGTGGGTGATACGAACAGTTATTACCGTGTGCCATGCCCTAGTAAGGGAGGGACTTACTGTGAAAATGGCTTGTGTGTTAGGGGATCACTCAGTGAGGCACCACCATCATCCTCATCATCCCCATTTCATAGCCCCCAAAACAGTCATGAGGGTGACGGGCTTCTCTGACCAAGATACAGCCTATCAGTGGGCTCCAGGCTGAGCTGCCCCACAGGGTCCAGTTCTGGCTGAAAAGCAGAAGTCACATCTTTCACTGGTGTCCATACCATGAGACAGAGACATTTTTGACCTCATATCATGTTTGGAAATGATGGCTACTTCTGACACCTAATTCTGGACAAGACAAAGTAGATACCTGTCACTTCATCAACAGGTAATGTTTGAGGCGCATGGGTCAGAAGCCTGTGCCAAACCGCCTGGAGAAGAGAACGAGATGCATGAAGCACTTCGGCATCCATGTCACATTTCCTGGCAAACAGAGAAAGAACACATGGGGCCAGTGATTTTGTCCAATTTCTATTGTTCTGGGTCTTTTGAGCTACAGACGGGCCTTGCTCCATGCCATTTGTTGGGTGGGTGAAGGGATGTGATGAAGTTGCCGTGGTGGAACTCCTGAGGCCTCATTATCCCGAGAGCTGGGGCTGAATCTAAGTCCCATGCTCAGTCACTTTGGGGATGTGTCCCTGAGCCCTGGATGACAAGCAGACCAGATTACTGGACAGATGGACAGAAGAGTTAAGCCTCTCTCTGCCCAAGGCCACCACGTTCACTTGGACCACCTCAGCCACTTCTTACAGAGCTGCATGCTTTAGACAGTGTGAGCCTGGATTCTGGAAAAGGAAAATGCAACTTGGACCAGGTAAGTGACCAGCAGAGGCCTCTCAGGAAGCTGTAGAGCAAAGGTTGGAGCCCTATGCCCCACAACATGTGCTCCTTTGATGGCTGCAGAAAGACCTGTATCTGCTCCGCTCCGCTCAGCTCTACTCAGCTCAGCACAGCTCAGAGCCCAGCTGAAACCAGAATCAGCCAGTGGAACACATGCCTTGAGGATGTCACTGCATTCTGACCTCAATGGTCAGACAAGGTTCTCTCTCCTCCTTGGTGCTCACATGCAGATTTAGATTTCTCCTCAGCAGATATCAGAGCCCTCCAAGAAGGAGTGGGCACCGCTGTTGATCTTACTAACGTGTATCCAAAGCTACTAAGTGCACTTGGCTGTAATTTGCATTAATATCTCACAGCGTTGAGGTAGTACTATCATTCCCATTTCACAGATGAGCAAACTGAGCAGGAGGCTCAGTGGCCAAGCCTGCAAGAGCAATGAGGTAGACTGACACATCGGGGACTTTCCTCCTGCGGTAGAGTGCATGCCTGCATCTGTGAAGGAGAGAGTGGGTTTGTGGGACCAGGCCTTGTTCCACCAGTCCCTGAGCTTACCTTTGACAGTAACCAGAGCAATCCTAGAAGCAACACAGAAGTGGTTCCCACATCCCAAAGTGCAAAAAGTTAACTACCTGCCTCTTCTTTACCTAATAGGTCTCCAATAAATTCCTGTCCTAAACGAGGACTCTTCTTTGCAAATATCCCCAGCTTTCTAGCCTAACCATGGTGAGTGTTCTGGGGACTTTCCCACAGCTCTTTTCTGTACTTATTTCCACCCAGGCTAATGCCTCTCTGCATTCCTGATCCCAGCACACAGCTGGGTGCATGGGCCAAGTGGTTTGATGTGCAGATTTCTTGGTCCCTCTGCCTCTCATTTACAGTTTGAGCAATGGTTACTGAATGCTTGATGCTCCTTAGAATCTTCTGTCCTTCAAATCTCCGTTTCAATGTCCTGCCCTAGGCCTCCCTTCAGACTGGCTATAGTTGGAAGTGCTTGGAAGTCCTGATGTCCTGAGCAGCAGGTGAGGGTCCCTCAAACTTCCACCGCATGGACAGGGCCAGCTCACACAGGACACTGGAGAAGCAGCCTATACACCTCCCCCATGGGAAGACATTTGGGCTTTGGGATAAAAATGAAAACCTCAACTGGGTGTCAGTATCACACCTGTAATTCTAGCTGCTCAAGAGGCTGAGATTTGAGTATCACCATTTGAAACCAGTCCAGACAGGAAAGTCTCTGAGGCTTTTGTGTCCAGTGATCCACCAAAAAAAAAACAACAAAAAACAGAAGTGGAGCTGTGCCTCAAGTGATAGAGTGCTAGCTTTGAACAAAAACAAACAAACCACACACACACACACAAAAAAAAACCCAAAACACTTAAGGATAGTGCCCAGGTCCCAAGTTCTAGCACTAGGATGGGCACAATTTTTTTTTTAAAAAGGAAAAACCTCAAATTATTCCGCACCCCATGTCCCATAAAAACACAAATAGTCCACTTAAATGTCCCATATAACAAAAATTTCTCACTTCCATTCTGGGCCTACTATTTCCCCCTATAATCCTAGCATTTGACTGGCTGAGGCAGGAAGGCTGTGAGTTTGAGGCCAGCCTGCGCTACATAGTGAGACCCTGTATTTTTTTTAAATAGTGTTGGAAATGCTTGATAAAAATATATGTGTGTGTGTGTGTGTGTGTGTGTGTGTGTGTGTGTGTGTGAAAATCAAGTCTGTGAGTGAGCTCTGACCTTTGGAGAGAGAAGATAGATGGCAAAAAGCATGTGGAACTAGAACTTACCAATTATATGGTATTCTCCCCTCCTTTCTAGGTTTCTTTAAACTAAAGGGAAGAGTTATTACAAGATTTAAAACAAGGAAAGCAATCATAGGCTAAACAAAGAAAAAGTGCTGTTTTATAACAGCAGGACCCTATTGAATGTCACACTTTGAATGCAGGACCCTTTTAATGTCATATTCCCCAGGACTCCTGGACCCCATGTGGCTTTTCTTCCCTGTGGTCACCACGTGGCTCTCAGTGTCCGATCTCATGCAGACAGACATGAGGAAGCTAAATTAGAAGCTTTTATACATATTGATCCTTTTAAAAAAAAAGTGTTTTCATGAAACTTCAATTCACTTTGCCCCCTCCCCCCTTTTTTTCCCTTTTATTTTTAGCTTTTTAACCTAACTGCTACACATTTTCTCCTTGTTCTTTGTGAAATGCTAATCCAGCCCAGGGTTTTCATTTTCCGGGTGTAACTTTTCAGAAATTGTATATCTGCATAGCAACCCTGCAAGGACTGCCTATGTCACGGTATCATATGTCAGAAAGATGAAAAGGACTCCAAATCTAAGCTCTCCTCAAACTTGGCCCTCCAATCCAGAGACAGAGAGCTTCTTGGCCTTCATATAAATGGCAGAAGAGACATTTCAGGGCCAGAGAGGTGCAAACTTTTATCTTGTTGATGACAGCAAACGACACATGACCTCAGCTTGCTCATTGGGGACGATCAAACCAGAAACAAAGAGCGTATTTTTCTCTGTTCTCGTCCCTGCTGTCAGCTTCCAAGTGCAACCTGAGCCTGGATTCCGAATCCAGTGTCCAGATTAGAGATTGTTGACTCAGATTTAGTGGTGAAATGTGAGCCGGACTCTGTTGATGGCAGGCCTTGAAGGAGCAAGTTTACTTAAGCCAAGAGAGAGATTGGATGTCAGACGAGAGCCTGGCTTTTCTTTATCACAAACTTCCTGGTCTGATTCTGTTTTAATAGTTTCCACCACTACTACCAAAAAGAGAGGGCAAGAGGGAGACAGAGAGAGAGAGAGAGAGGAGAGAGAGAGAGACAGAGACAGAGACAGAGACAGAGGAAGCACCCTCTCGGTTCCATCCTTCAGTGTCATAAATCAGGAAATTAACAAGTGTGTAACTGGCCTTTGCCACAGTCAAAGACAATGAGCTTTTTGTGCTTCTTAGGGTGACCAGCACTTAACATAATCAATGGAGAGCACTGCTCAGATAGAATGAAAAATGGGGCTTGATCTAGCCATTTAAAAGCTATTTCCCAATAGGGAAATAGGCACATGGCGTTTACAAGACTCAAACACGGCTTAGAAACTTGTCTTTCTGTCTGAAGGCAGGTCATTAAGAGAGATCATTACATTGTTTTCTCTGTCTCCGGCTCACTCCATTTTGACTTTGGCACCCTCCTGGCTTTTCCTTGGCTTCTGGTTTCATCCCTCTTTTAGATTCTCTTTGCCTTCAGTAATTTATGTGCAAGATATTTTCCCAACCTCCAAATGTTTTTCCATTTGGCAAACCACGTCCTGAAGCTTCCACACGATGTAACTGTAGAGTTCACTTATGCTAGAAAACATAAGCTTCGTTAATGGAAACATCGAAGCAGCCAATGTCGGTGACCCTGTGGCCTGGCCTGGGACTGTCACAGACTGATCCTCCAGGCCACCCCGGGACTCAGGGAGGAGGGGACTGGGGAGGAGTGTCTTTTCCAGGTTGCCACAAACACTTGGCTTGCACCCTCATTGTCTCCTTCCAAGCCCCTTTTTCATACAGTTTTTGGAAGCTTCTGGGCACCATATGGAGAATCATTTCATGACTCTCCTGATGGTTTTTACGTGAGCAGCTATAAATTAGATGGTTTCCTTAAGGTCTGAGAGCCCTATATGACCTGCTATGGGTTGTTGGGAGCAGTCTGTAAACCTGTTAGCCCTGTGCTGTTGATAGGAGAGAAGAGCCACAGCGGATTCCCATAGGTGGATGGACAGCTGTTACTCTGGGAAATAGAAACTGGGGCAGGGACTGAGGTGAGGTGGGATGGGACCTGTGGTTAGGGAGATTCCCCTCATGGGCTTAGAATCCAGGCAGAAGCGGAGGTCGGTGCCTCAGTGGCACTTCAGGGCCCAGGAGCATGTCCAGGTCTCGTGCCAAGCCTTGCAGCTGGGCCCCTCTGTGAGATGCCCGGGGGACTAATGGACTGCTTTCAGCCCAGCTTCTCACGGGGTGCAACCAGACCACAGCTGGTTTCAGAAATATGAGCTGTCTTCATTCAGTAACTGGCACTTTTTTCTTTCTAAACAATTGAAATGACACAAACTCTCCTAATATCACGTTTTAAAGAGGGGAGGTAGGTAGGAAAAAAAAGTTCTCTCAACTCGTGAGTCAATCATCTGTGGATTTAATGAGCAAATCAGAGGCACGGGGGCGATATAATAAGGATGAGGCCTTCGGCAAGATTGTAGGGTGTCATTTTGCTTAGCTGTCGTTTCTTGCCTCATGGAAGTCCTTCAGCCCTGCACAGAATGGGAGTGCAGGAGGACTAGCAGGGCCGGTCACTCCACTAGACTGGCAACGACTGGAGCCCTTATACTTTCCTAAGCATCTTTGTAAAAGAAAAAAAATCCTAAAAATCAGAGTACTGTTGGTGCTAGAAATTCACTCACTCATGTATTTTTAGGCTTTTGTTTATCGTTTGTGATTGATAAAGTAATTATCAAAACGCGTTGGAAAATAATAGCCAACTGGTGAGGAAAGGAACAGTTGGAGGAAGCAAAGCAATGGAGGGAAAGCACCCACAGATTCTACCTCAGGCTTTCCAACACAACTCAGGGAAAACTCATCGTCACTTTCCTTTGCGTTCTTTTTTATTTTTTTTTGGGGGGGGAGGAGGGGAAGGGAAGCATTGGGGCTCTGGCTTGGTAAAAGCTCCCTTATCATATTGTGTCTAACTCCCTCAGAAAGGCTCCACTCCCCCCCCCATCCCCTTTGCCTCTGCTTGCCTTTTTCTCCATTGCTCTCCACACTGAGGCCTGCCACAGGCCAACCAGAACCCCAGCAGATGTTTGTATTTTATGAGCCAAATGGGAGCTTGAAGGATCCACCAAATACCAGCTCCACTGAGAGAGGAACAGGCCATCTGACATCAGGAACACAAAATGCGCCTGTCCAGCAGGGCTGGGTCTTCCAGGGAGCAGAAGGAGGGCTAGATAATTAGTTGGCACAGCCAATACATTGGCCCATTGCTCTGTCCTTCTGAAGAGCATGCAGAGGCCTTTAATGGAGGCTCGGGGAGGTTGGGCAAGACCCTCCAGAAGTCCTGGCCCATGACAGCCTCCCTCATGCCAGAGCACCATGTGGCACCCTGACTAGCTCCTGGCACAAGAAGGAACAGGAGGTTAAAGATGCCCACCATAGAAGAGCTTGGAAATGCCATGCTGTCTCAGTAGACATCTCTGCCCCCACACCACTGTAAGGCCAAACAGGGAGAGTGGTCAGAGTGTGGGTGGACAGATGGAAGAGGTAAGTTTCTGTCTCAGCTCCACCATTTACTGCTGTGTGCTGTTAGCTCTGTTGGTTGGTCTGTATGTCTCTGAGGCTTTGTCTCCATTATGATAAGGAGGCTGTAACATCTATTCTTGGTAGGTGTTATAGATTAAGTGGTAGTGTGCTTAGCCTTGGGCCTATTTGCTCTCCATTGCTTGATCACCATTCCCTACTGGAGGCAGGGATGGAACCTGGCTGAATTCAGTCAAAGGAAGCCTGGGGAGAAGGTATTTCTTTTCCTCTCTTGCCCTTATTCTCTGTGTCTCAGACATCTAAGCAGAAGCCCCTTTTCCTCATGTCTCTATATCCCTCTGGAAAGACCCTAGGAGCTGCA
Organism: Dipodomys ordii; assembly: GCF_000151885.1. Lineage (NCBI taxonomy): Eukaryota > Metazoa > Chordata > Mammalia > Rodentia > Heteromyidae > Dipodomys > Dipodomys ordii. Next base: position 2,663,389 of record NW_012267278.1, on the reverse strand, counting down.
GCCTCCCCAGTGGCCTCCTCCCCCAAGGTTATTTCATTGCCCTCTGTTGTTTCTCACCAATTCCCTTCATTGCCTTCCCTTCATGAAAGCCCGGGGAGCTTTCTGTTTCCTGACTGGACCTTGGCTGAGTGCATGCACACATGCACATAGGTGGAGCAGACCTCCTCCCATGGAAGGGGATGGGGCTGCTCATCCTAAGCACCAAGATCCCTGGGACAGCTATCAAACTTAAACCATTTCCAGAGGAAATGGGACTTCAACTTGGGACTACAGAAAAAGAACTGTAAAACTTTTTGTTTGGGGGATGGGGGATTGAACCCAGGATATTGAACTTGCTAGGCAAGTACTTTGCATTGAGCTACATCCCAACCCAAGAACTACAATAGTTGAAAATCATATCTCAGATTGAAAATACAGAATGAAAAATGTCCAGTGGACTTCTGTATAGTTTCCCCCATTGTCTAAGAGCCCTATAAGCAGTATAATCTGATGTATCTAGACTCTTCTACACTTTGGGGACCTTTTTCTGTGTTTGCTAGCAAGTTTTTGTTTCCTAGACTAAACTCTGCCTTTCAGCATGAGTACATGATAAGAGCTCTTTTCCTATACCAAGGATCCAAATTACCTCCATCAAACTGCCTGCTTTGTCCACAGACCAAGTTTTGTTGGTCATGGGCGCCTTCTCTCTGTGCTCTGGTTTTTTGGTTCTGCTGTGCTGTGAGGGTGGGGACCATGTACTTCACTCCTTTTGGCAGGAAGAGAAACTTCCGTATTGAGGTCAGAATTGAAAGTGGATTTTCCCATTGGGCAGAGATGGAGGCCTATACTTCCTGTGCAGTGTAATTAATCAGCTACCCAGGCTCAGGGCCCTCCCTGCGTAACTATTTCCTGTACAACATTGTAAAGACTACGGTGGAATTCTGTAAGCTTGAAAAGGGCTTTCTGTGTTTTAATTATAATACTGTGAGGGGTGCCATGTAGGTCTGAGAGGTTCAGGTGCTGGCTCTGCTCTTACAGCAAGAGGAGCAAAGCTGCTGCGTGGAGTGGGAAAGGCTGAGTCTGGAGGAAGCAGCAGGGACTGGGGACCAGGGCAGCAGTACCCTTGCTTCAGGAGGAGCATGTTTAGTACATTTCACACATCCTCACAGGCAGAGTCATGTTACCTCAAACCTGCATAGTTTGAAAGACACTCTTGCTTCTTTCCTTCCTTCCTTCCTTCCTTCCTTCTTCCTCTCTCTCCTCTTTCTGTTTCTTACTCTCTTTTTCTCCTGCCCCCCTCTGTCCCTTAGCTTTTTTTTCCCTCAAGGTGGACACTCTACCACTTGAGCCACAGCTCTGTGTCTGGCTTTTTGGTGATAAATTGGAGATCAGAGTCTCATAGAGTTTCCCACCTGGGCTCACTTTGAACTGCGATCCTCAGACCTTAGCCTCCTGAATAGCTAGAACTGTAGGCATGAGCCACCCATAAAGACACTCTGTATGAGTGAAGCTGTTATCTTCCCTTTGGCTACCACATTTCATGGAATCACTATTGAAAGTCTAGTCATAAAAGGGCGTTTAAATCACTAATGACATTGTATAATCCAAGATGACACTGTACACTAAAGTGCATCATTTGCAGAAGGGTTCTTCAACTTGAGACTTCATACAATAGAAAAATAGAAAGACAATGACATAAATTTTACTTATAATCATGTCTCAGATCAAAAATACAGGTCTTAACAGCAGATGTCCAGTGGGCTTCTGTATACGTTCCCTGACCCCTTTGCTGAGGACCTGGCGCATGGCCATCCATGCTGTGGACTCCTCTAGCATCTGTCCCCCGTGGATTGTACCCTTACAATTGGGATGTTTCCTTAGATTAGTATATTCCTACTACCAAATCTTCAAAATTGTTCCCTGCTCATATGTGCATAAATCATGACATTTGAGAGGCAGAAGGACCTTGATGATATTGTCTACTGCACAGAGGAGCCAGGTGTAAGGAAGGCTTCACAGCAACAGGCAGCACGGGAATGGCAATGTCAAAATGAGAACCTGAGCTCCTCGTGGGCTCTCAACCTGGTGCTCCTTCCAGTTGCCCCCACAGCAATTTAACTCAATCTTTAGCTGCCCTAAAAGGTGTGAGCTTTGTTCTACAGATGTCAAACTTGGAGAAGACTGATGGTATGGCAATCAGTGTTTAACTCTGGACTCTCTTGGCCAAACTGTGTGTGTGCACATATGTATGTAAGTTGTTACAAATGTACTGTCATCAAGGATGTATAACACACATTTTGCAAACAATAATGGAATGTGCACCTCTTCATTACAAGTTCCAGAGCCTATTAATGCTTAGCTCATTTGGTGATTTTTTTTTTTTGCTAAATTCTGGGAACTGTATTTGATGGCAAATGCTGAAGAACTCTAGTTCTGGCATATAGTGAGCACTATTTCTTTATATATTAATGCATAAGATGGAAATAAAATGACTAAGACATAGATTGGAACTTTGTTCATCAATGATGCGAAAGAATTCTTTTCTAAATCAGATACAGTTTTCACATACTGTATAAACAGCCCCTCACAATATAATGCCACAGTTATAATAATCTTTGAAGTTTAATCCTTATTAATATTTTCCACCACTTTATTATTATTTTTGTGCCAGTCTTAGTGCTTGAACTCAGGGTCTGAGCACTGACCCTGAACTTTTTCACTCAAGGCTGGCACTCTACCACTTAAGCCACAGTTTTATTTCTTCCTTTTTGGTAGTTAATCTGAGATAAGAGTCTCACTGACTTTCCTTCCCAGTCTGGCTTAAAATCAAAATGCTTAGATCTCAACCTCTTGAGTAACTAGGATTACAGGCATGAGCCCCTGGTGCCTGGCTGGATGATGGCTATTTTGAATGCAACATATACAGGAGCTGAACTCACGCTGAGAAGGAGAAGGCACACTTAAGACCATGGACTAGGACTAATAGGCAAATAAAAGTGTTGTACTGGCACATTTTCCCAAATGCTATTGGAAATAGTTTTAAATATTAGACAGTTAAAGAAAAGGAAAGGAAATGGGTAAAGAGAAACAAGAAGAAAAACACCATTATTTTTTAAAGACCTTTATTGAGAAAGTAATATGCTGACACGAAATTCTAGGCTGACTGGTGTAGAAGCTCCTGACTGGTGGCTCCCTGGCCCTTTCCACATGTGAACCACAATGACGTGGCCCAGGAGTCCGTGGACCTTCCCGGGACACCTGACCTCTTACTTCTTTGGAAAGAAGACGATGGGATTACCAGTGTTGGATCCATTTTTGGATCAAATGGAAACCACAGGCTAATCCTTAGCTTGTCCCTCTCCTCTTACAGACGTTGGCTTGTGTGTCAGGGCCGGCTTTAGACAGGCCTGGGACAGAAGGCACAATGTCACATGCTAGTGGTGATGTCTGCAGACCCATTCCCTCCCTCCCTCTCAGCAGTGCGCTGTGTACCTGGGGAACTCAGCTTTCCACGCTCCACTCCTGTCCCCCAGCTCTGGGAAGCCTTCCAGGTGATACCAGAGGAGAGTTGCCCGCCCTCTCCTTCCTGGCTAGCATGGACTCCCTCCATCTTTTTGTTCACTGACCTCTGTTCTCATCAGGGATGTGGACTTCTTCTGGGCAAAGAGCTCATGTAGCTTCCTCATACATAATGGGCCTCAGTAATCTTGGGTCCTATACCACTTTACTTCATGATTCTAAAGTAGGTGAGCATAAGAGTTCCTTGAAAACTGGATGAGCACACAAACCCTAGACCTCAGGCCAGTGACTTTGTAATCTTTTAATCAGACCATGTGATCACAATGCATGCATGATCACATACCACACTGTACCAAATCCAGAATTGTTAATATTTTAAGTGAGAACACAGAAGACTTGAAATTAAGTGCCCTGCTTCTTAAATGACCTGCTTCTTGACTCATGGATTCTTTGTACAATGGGAGAGCATGCGGCCTTCGGACAGAACCATGAATTCTTAAGGAAGCTACCTAATGAAGCTAATCATAGCCACACCAACGTCTCTGCTAGGGTTATTAAAAAACAAAACACCTTGAACTAAAATCATTGCATACCTTATATAAATAATGATGACAAGATTCTCCACAGTTAGGTGTCACAACTAAGTAGGTCCATAGTGAGGCCTCAGGCCTCACTTCCCATTATGGCTAGTGGTGACTCTTTAAAACACCAGGTACTCTTTTGCTGCCAGGAGCAAGGTCCTTGGCGATTTCTGCCTGGAAAATGTTATTTTCTTCAATAATCTTCACAAAAGGTGGTTGCTCTATGCTCGATTTCTAGAAGGGTTTCCCAGATCCCCTTCTGAAGCTCATCATACTTTGTGACAACAGAGACAGAGAGACAAGGAGACCTGTTATTCAGGTGTCTGGTTCATATGTGTTTTTATTAGCAAATCCTATCGCATCTGTCCATTGTTTCAAGAGTGCTGGGTGCTGGCTGCTGCCTTGGGCAGCAGATGCCCCCTAGAGGGCCCTACATCTGCCACCCTTGCTTGGCAGGGCCTGGGTAGCTACAGCCCACAGCAAACTCAACAGACCCTGCTGAGCAAACCCCACTCTGAGTTAGGAGAAGGAGGCTATCATAGGACCCCAGAAGGAAAGGAGGGCTGGTGGTTCCTAGCACTAATTCTCCTTGGCTGTGTGTGATTCTGTGGCAGGAAATGGGCAGGAACTGTATATCTCAGCCACCAGGTGTCAGCAGTGGGCTGGCCAGGTGGTAACTGTGCATGGGTGTTTCAATATGCATAGAAGAGGGTTGCTGGCTACACTTTGAAATTCCTAGTTTGGAGAGACAGTTTTTCTTATAAATAGGATCACAATGATTAAGTTACCAAAAGACCCACTCCTCCCCTTCCTGTGTGGATTAGCTACATGCCTTTCTCTGCTTTCAGATAAATAAAATAGCTTCTGTTGAGCACCTTAACCATGTCTAGACTTCAGCTGAAGAGGTCAGTGCAGGCAGGAGAATTTAGACACAACACTATAGAAAACAAAGATGTTGGGGTGTCAGAGATACAGAAAAGTTCAGGACTGATTTTTAAAAATACAGAAGTACATTTTTGCGTGTCTGCTACTAGCTGCCTAGCAGCTATGTGGATTGCTTTCCCTTGTCTCCCCTTTTCAAGTAGCAAATGTCCCAGGGTTACTATATGACTCAAGTGAGATAGTGATTTGCAAATTAGAAGGTGTGACATACACATGGATGCAGGCGTGGGACTGTGTCATAGAGCTTCTTGCAAGCAAGAGGCACAGACCCTGAAGCAGGACGAGGTTGACTTTTCTTAGAGCAGGTCATGTGGAGTCTCCAATGTGAGTTGCCAGCCATACACTTACGGCCCAGCCTGATAGAGTCATCTTCCAACTCGATTATTCCTGGATGCTTTGCCATGGCTTGTGTCCAAGTGGAAAGCTGGCAGTGGATACTCGATCTTCCTTGACTGAGTCTGCTTTTCCATGTTGGAAGACGATGAAATACACATTTCACAATGTAAGTTTTTCCTGCAGGACACTATCCCCAGCAGCAGACTGTTGGAGTAAAATATGAGATGAAGTCAGGGATAACTGAGTAACATACTGATTTATAAACTCGTAGAAATGAATGAAAGCATTTTTCCCCCATTGGAGCAGTTATTTATGAGGTCCTGGCTGGCCAAATCCCAGAATAAAGGAGACTTTTGGTCCCGAACAATTTTTTAAAAGGAGCGACTGTTTCTCCTTTGCTCTTCTGTTAAAAACATAGAATTCAGCTGAGGCAAAAATATTTACCAATTACAGGACCAACTCAAGATTCACCTGCTCACCACTTTTACAGTGATGGTGTCCAAAGCACAGGCGTACCATGCAGGGAAGACGGCAAAGACAGTGAAAATATCTCATCTGGAAAATGTTGCTTTGCCATCCATGAACATGGTGTACCTTTCCATTTACTAGATTTTTTTTTTTACCTTTCCATTTACTAGATTTTTCAATTAAAGTTTCTCTGTAAAGACTTTGGGCAACTTATGTTAGATGCATTTAAAAGAAATTATAGAAATGGAGTTGTGGCCCAAACTGTAGAGTTCTAGTCATGAGCAAAGGAAGCTCAGGGATAGCAAGCCGAAGGGCTAGCACACACAAAAATAAGATAAAATTAAGTATATCTTTCTTGAAAACACATGGATTTTTAAAGAGTATATTTTTTTCTATATATTTACATTCTTGCTGGTATGTAGGCAAATATTTGTATGTGTGCCCATTGACAGTAACTAACCAAAGATTTACTCTAAGTTTGTCTGTAATTTCTGTGTTTTTATGTAAACAATCATCTCTTATCAATTAATGTCCATTTTAGTTTTTTTCTGTTATTGATCCTGACACAGTTTTTTTTTCCTTGAGGTTTTGAATAGCATCTTGAGGTCACCCTCCTACTTTTCCTGATTTTAAAGAATTTTTTCTTATGTAAGTGCTTTGTTTTGGAATAATTTTAGACTTTCTGAGAAGTTACAAGATAGGTTACAGAATTTCCATTTACTCCTCACTCAGTTTCCCCATTTTTATCAGCATAGATAACATAGTACCTATGTTAAAACTAAGCCAGTAAGTCCTGGTATATGAATATTAGCAAAACTCTAAATTTTTCCTGGTGCTGGTGGCTCATGCCTGTAATCCTAGCTACACAGGAGGCTGAGATCTGAGGATCGAGGTTCAAAGCCAGCCCAGGCAGGAAAGTTCATGAGACTCTTATATCCAATAAACCACTAGAAAACTGGAAGTGGTGCTATGGTTCAAGCGATAAAGCATTCACCTTGAGCTGAAGAACCAAGGGACAGTGCCCAAGCCAAGTTCAAGCCCTACAACTGACCAAAAACAACAACAACAAAAACTCTAAACCTTATTCTGATTTCACCTATTTCTTCACCTTGTATTTTGATTTCACCTATTTCTCCACCTTTTTTCTGTCCCAGGATTTAACTCAAGATGCTACATTGGGATGGATTTATTGACCATGTCTCTTCAGTGTCCTATGACATTTTTTTAATTCTTTTTTTTTAATGACCTTGACAGTTTTGAGGAAGAAGAGCTATTCTGTAGAATGCCCCTTCCTTTGGGGTTTGCTCATAAATAGACTAGGGTTATGAATTTTTCAGAGGAATAACAGAGGTGAAATGCCCTCACATCACATCACACTAGGGGTTGGAGCCAGGCGTGGTTCCTAAGCCCTCACCATGATGTATTGCTGGGGAAATTAACCTTGGTCACCTAAGGAAATGCTTGCTAGGGGTTATCTCCTTGAAACAGCCTTCTCTTTTCCATCCCGAGTGTGTGTGTGTGTGTGTGTGTGTGTGTGTGTGTGTGTGTGTGTGTGTACGTGTAAATAGCAAGGATGAAGGGGTGGACAGAGTATCATGTCCTACCTCTTATAAAGCAGAACAGTTACATATATTATGTAAAATGCTTCTGTGAAGAAAACTCTTTTCCATTTGTTTTTCATCTAATAATTGCTTTTTTTTCTTTTTCTTTTTCTTTTTGTCCATCATGGGGCATGAACTCAGGACCTGGGCACTGTCCCTGAGTACCTTTGCTCAAGGCTAGTGCTCTACCACTTTAAGCCACAGCTCCATGTCCATTTTTGAGTGGTTAATTGGAGATAAAAGTCTCACAGGGACTTTTCTGCCTGAACTGGCTTCAAACCACAATCCTCAGATCTCAGCCTCCTAAATAGCTAGGATTACAGGTGCATGGACTTGTGTTTTTTTTTTTTTTTTTTGCACTTTGGGATATACTACATTATTTCTATGTTTGCTGGAATTTTCCCATCTTGGCCATAAGCACTCTGACTGATTGGTTTTTTTTTTTTTTTTGCCCTAATGTAATGGGTAGAAGATTGGCTTTCCTCCAGGAAGTTGCAGAGAAAAATTTGATTTTGTTTCCTTTCATACTCTTAGAGAAATCATGATTCATGTTTACCTTGCTGTTATGATGATTATGATATATAGGTGAATTGCAATGGAATTCAAAGGCAG